>NW_018164668.1:1767199-1833200 GCF_001263595.1 Phalaenopsis equestris
TCCATATATATATATATATTAAATAAGGGCAAAAAAAAAAACAGACTCCCGTTTCGCGTTCGGGTAAATCGCGGCGACACCGCTGCCCCAAACAACAGAAAAGGGCGGTACCGCGTCGCCGCTCTTGCAAAATTGGCTCAAGTTTGCCGGATCAACGACAAATTTGTCCAGATTTTGGGTGTTAGGAAATAGGGGTGTAAACGAACAGAGCTTGTGTTCGTGTTCGATTCGTTTGAAATTTAATTTGTTTGAAATAAGTTCGTGTTCGAAATTGTTCGTGAAGTCACTGTTCGTTTTTTAACGAATGAGCCGAACACGAACTGTTCGCGAATTAAGACCTATGTGGTATATAACATCCCTAATATTAATATATATATATATATATATTACTATAAAATTTAATTTTTAAAATATCATAAAATTTTTTATATATAAATATTTTAAATTATTTTAAAATATTTTATATTTCTAACAATAGTAATTCGAAAACTAACCAACACATTTGTGTTTAGTTAACGAAAAAAAAAAAAAAAAAAAAAAAGTTTACCTCGTCTCATTTAGCAAATCGAACAAGAACTCATTCAAGAACCGAGCAGGAACTGTTGGCGAACAAAGAGCTTCTTTGAAAACCGGCTGCTGTACGCGGTGCCCTAGCTGGGAATTGCGGCGTTACAGAGGTCTCCCACGCCCTTCGCGACCTTCTCTTTCAACTTCTCTCCTACCCGCGAAGTTGAATATATATTATATAACTTCTCTTTCAACTTCTCTCCTACAGAGGTCTCCGACGCCCTTTGCGACCTTCTCTTTCAACTTCTCTCCTACCCGCGAAGTTATATATATATATATATATTATAACTTCTCTTTCAACTCCGCTCCTACCCGACTAACTGTCTATCTCTTCATTCATCCCATCCCCCTTCGCGCTTCAGCTCCGATAAATCCTTAAATCCCCCTTTAGTGTTCGATGACAGCTGCGGACGAGGCGGCGAAGCGAGCGCTGACGTCGACTCGCTTCTCCGACCTGAACCCTCCTCTTTCAGAACCCGTTCTCGAAACCCTAGTCAGTGGCGGCTTTGAGTTTTGCACGCCTGTTCAGGCTGCCACTATACCTTTGCTCTGCAACCACAAGGACGTCGCCGTTGACGCTGCCACCGGTTCCGGAAAAACCCTAGCGTTTGTGGTCCCCTTCACTGAGATACTTCGGCGTTCCTACTCGCACCCGAAGGCCCATCAGGTCACCATTTACCTTTCTCTTATCCATCGGTCTATTGACATTTTTCCTTGGGTGCCATATATGGTTTGATTGGGGGTTTTAAGGAAATTGATATCGTGGTAGTTGCAACTCATCGTGTATAAGATAATGCTGATGAGCTTTTGGTTTGATTTATTACGTAGTTGTGAGTTTCGGGTTCTTAAAAAAATTATATTGTACTAGCAAATCATTAGTTTTCCAATTTCTTACTAGCTTTCTTTGCCAAATCATGCTTGGATACTTATAAAAATAGAATCTTGTTCGTGAAATGAGAAAGAAACCGTTGTAATGCTTATTAAGTCCATTGCCATTGTCACCACTTTACATGGAAAGTTTCTTTTCTTTAGTTCAACCAGTAATTTTGCTTCATCTGCTCTGGATTTTATTAACTCTGTTGATACTTATGGATGAGATCTGTAGTTATAAAGTTCTGAAAAAAGAGAATGAAAATAGAATAAGAAAGATGATCCCATTATTTTATATGTCGGGTTTCCCATTGATTTCTGGCTTAATTTTTGAAAAATTCAAGTGCCATTTGCAATTTTACATACATACAACATAATTCTTATGCATTTACATATCTAACACTAAACATTCATATTTTCATGTATACCACTTGGCTCTTTAAGATTACATAAAAAGTACCACTATCACTATCTTTTTAGAAGTGAAATACACCTTTTCATGCATAGTTTCATGATGCCAAGGTGTTATAAGTGGAAATAGCAAATTTTGGGTGTTAAATATGTAAATGCATAAGAATTGAGTGGTATGCATTTAAATTTCCCAAAAAAAAAAAAAAGGAATCTGGGACTGTTTTACTGTCAATCCTCTGAAGCTTATGGCTGAAATTTTGTAATTGTGCTGATCTATGGATTTTATTTGATAATTTCTATTGTGCAGGTTCTTGGAATCATTATTTCTCCTACAAGGGAATTATCTACACAAATATACCATGTTGCACAACCTTTCTTCTTAACAATCCCCGGTGCTATGGCTGTGCTTCTTGTTGGTGGGGTGGACATAAAAACTGATATCAAGAAGATAAAGGACGAAGGTGCAAATATACTTGTAGGTACTCCTGGAAAGATGCATGATATAATGGAAAGGCTCGACATGCTCGACTATCGTAACTTTGAGGTATTTCCTTGAAGATCCACTTACTTAATGATAATTTATGACCTGTTATCACTAAGATACTGACGTGTATATATTTTTTTCAAAGATCAGAACAGAAATCAAAGCAGTTAAGTGCATGAAAATGGCGTTTTAATTATGCAAAGGACATACATTTTGTGTTTTCTGTATTCAGGGAAGCTAAATTTAACGGGAATATTTATCTAACTGCAAAGTAGCTCTACTCTGACAAATATTAGGCAACAAACAGTCACCAGCACTAAAATCTCAATAATTACGTTGCTATTCCATATATTCCCGGATATACTATGATAATTTACATGCGCAAAATTGATTCACTAATACACTCCACAATCCACACCATTTGAACCTGAGAAAATCATTTAAATGGACGTGAGTATAAATATCATGCAGGTTTTTACTGCATTTAAAGCTACAGTGAAACATAAAGTTGAATGGGCTTAGAAGGAACTTAATCAAAACATCTTAAATGAACGCTATCCTTGATGTGTTAATTGATTTTGTGCTTTGTTATTCAACATTGTAGATTGGTCAAAGCCTACCTTATGGGCAATGCATTGTGCATTTTACTTGATCTACTCGATTGAAAGTTGGTTGAATTTCCTTTAGTAATTGAGAAAGTGTTAGTTTGTATGATTTGCTACCTAGAAATTCATTTTACTAGGCATATTAGGCGGAAGGAGATTGGGGACAAGACGATCACTGCGGTTCCCTGTTCTAGGTTGAAATCCTTCAAATTGATTTCTGCAACTCTGAATCGCATGTCTCCCCATTCCGCCTTTTGACACTGTTTCAACCTTCCAGTTTTCACATTATTTTTTCCAAGTGTCATCGCTTGAGTCTGTCTCTAATTCATTCGCTCGATCCACGGCTCCAAACCCTCGTAGGGCAATGTCATTGACTTGATATCGCACAAATCCTTCTAGTTGTTGCCGCTCTCGCTTGCTCCAAACGCTGTCGCTCGATCTTGCTGCAGGCAGCTGCAAATTTGTGTGAAACTATGTAATCTTATTCATTATTTCTTACAAGCAGGAGAATCTTCCCTTTGTGGATGAGAACAACCCCTCTGTGGAAGAGGAACACTCCATTCCAAATGTGATTTGGCTCACCTTTTCCTCTAATTTCTTTTTCAAAGAATCTACTTTTTTGGCTGAGACATTACTACTAGGACAACTTTAGATCACGAAAGTGAAACTCCTATCTACCACAATCTCGACGTTAGCTTCTCAACTAGCTCAAATCGTGATGTTAGGTCATGGAGGCACGTGTTTGTACCTCACGATCCCGTTGTTTGCTTCAAAATCAACAAAAAATCGCGACTATATTGTGCATCTGTACCCCGCGTTCCCCATGATGTTGTTGTTGGTTTCCCAATTATGTAAAAATGCGACTGTATTGCAAGGTTCAATCGCGTCTGTACGTAGCGATCCCGTTGTTGGCTTTGGCTAGGTCAAATCGTGATTGAATCACAAGATACGAAGTCTTGTGGCTCTGAACAGTGAAAGGATGCAAACGACAGACTGAATCTTTTTGTTCTCGTATCAATTTGATAGGAACTTCTGTAGAAATCAGCTCAAAACAAATTATTTTAAGTACACCAACACAAAACGACACAACCATAATACATAAAAGATGAGCACGCCCAATTCGAGAGGTAGGTGATCTCTCGCAAACCTTGATACTTACAATTTGAGATGTAGGCGATCCTCCCAAACACCCACCTAACCCTCAAATTTAAAATTATAATCACATATGCATTACCTAATTTTAAATATAATTAGCCCTATTTGTACGCCACAATAATGACTAATAAAAGACTAAAATGCTCTTAGGCGCCAGTCTAACGTAATCATTTAGGCTTATTGCTAAAATGTACTACTTGCATTATTCATTACGAATCTTATTGTAGAAGGTGATTCTGAGTTCTAGGGTGCTTAATTGACGCCTAAGATTACTCTCGTTTAGTTAGAATTTTGTCTTTTCGGGAGTAATCATCTATATTTGTTGTTAAAAGAAACTTCTCGCACTAGTTTTTGCGTATCTTGCACAAAGAGAAGAGTTTCAGTTTTAGGGTGTTCAATTGATGTCAAAGATGAGCATCTCCTTTTGTTATATTTTTATGCTTGCGGTTTTAATTTTTTATACTTCACATTATATGAGACTCTCATATTATCATTGTAAATCTTTTCTCAATGGAGAATTTGAATTTTTGGGCTAGATCTTCGTCTTGCAGTGCTAAAAAAATTTTTGCGCAAATTTTTGATTTAGGTGATTTGCATTAGTGATGAAATGTTGAATAAAATTTAACAAGCTTGATTCTTAGGCATGCTAAATTTTGTTCGTTCTTAACGAATGTTAATGATTCCTCATGTCGAGTTTTTGTTTGTAAAGGGGAGAGGTGCCCAACCATAAGTGTATTCTATGTTATTCCTTGTGCTAAGTACCCCAAGTTAGTGTGATGAATAAATGACATCTTAAAGTATTGTATGGCTTAACAGGGAGGTGATTGATTTGAAAGAAGCCATACGATCCATTGGATTCATCCTCTCTTTGTAAGGTGGGGGATTTTTGAATTTTTCGGCGGTACTGCTTCAACAATCTCTTTAGAGAAAGCACCGGTCAATTGTGAATTTCTTTTCTCAACTCGCTGAGTCGGGGTGGAGTCTTCATTGTTGTTTGGATAGTAGGTGTCATCCTTTGTTTGATGGGAAGATAGTGCTCTAGTGTTTGGTAGGTTTCCTTAAAGATAGAGTTAGATGATCCCTTAGGCACTTTTTCTCTTAGGAGGGTTTTGGTGGCTTGCTTTAGGTTCCCTTGGGTAATTTTCTTTTCCATCTCCGCTAGCTATTTACTGGTGATGAAATCTTGGAGATCCATGTTGATAAAATATCCTAGGATGGTTGCTTCGCTTCACAAAGTGATTAATTTCTTGTTGGTGGCATCAATTCATGCTCATCGCACCTAAGAAATTATTTTATCTAAATTTGTTTGTTGGCGACAATTGGGTTTTACAAGACAGAGATATTGATAGAGAAAGGAGGGAGGGAGAGAGGGATAACTAGACTTTACAAGATAGAGATGTTGATAGAGAAAGGAGAGAATAGAGAGGGAAGGAGGGAGGGCGCGAGACTGAGAGGGCGAGGGCGAGGGCGAGAGAGGGTTTAGGGGGGAGATGCCCAATTCCATAAATGTATTCTAAGTTAATCCTTGTGTCGAGTACCCTAAGTAATGTGATGCATAAATGACATCTTAAAGCATTATAAGGATTAACGGGAGGTGGTTGATTTGAAAGAAGCCATATGATCCATGGATTTATCCTCTCTTTGTAAAATTCAAGGTGGGGGATTTTTAAATTTTTCGGTGGTGTTGTTTCCACGATCTCTTTAGAGAATGCACTGGTTAGTTGTGATTTTTTTTTTTTCTCAACTCACTGAGTCGGGGTGGAGTCTTCATTGTTGCTTGGATAATAGGTGTCATCCTTAGTTTGATGGGAAGATAATGCTCTAGGGTTTGGTAGATTTCCTTGAACAATAGAGTTAGATGATCCCCTGGGTGCATTTACTCTTAGGAGGGTTCTGGTGGCTTGCTTAAGGGTCCCTTGGATAAGTGTCTTTCCCCTCTTTGCTAGTTGTCTGCGAGTGAAGAATTTGAGAAGATCCATGAGAGCGCGGGCGAGAGGGTGAGGGCGAGGAGGAAGGCGAGAGAGCGAGAGGGAGGGAGGGAGGGGGAAGGAGAGAAAAGGAGAGAATACAGGGAGGGAGGGAGGAGAGGGAGAGAGGGGAGGGCTAGCAATTTTTATTTTTTTGTGAGGCATATTGCTTATTTACAATGCACTTTAAATTTTTGGCGGGGATACAATTGTTAATGCACCATCAACCGTAGAAAATTCCAATCCACCTAATTTCACCTCTCATATGAGGGTGGTTACTTCATTAGTCTAGAAGCAAATTCATTGTTCCCTATTTATTTCACTTGCCTAGCTTCAACAAGATATTGCCTTAAGTTTATCTTTTACACGCTTTAGCTTTGACAATATGAATTTATAAAAGGATCGATCCACTGGAGAACACAACAGCCTTCAATTGTTGTTCTAACATCATTTTAGCTCAAACTTGGAGTCTCCATGGTTAGTTGATTTTTTGAGATGAACATGATCTTTTTTTTAATGACTTTTTGATTCTCATTCCTTGTTCTTCTTATAACTTTGTGCAACATTTCTTTTATGTTGCTTCTTTTTTCGTTACAGGTTTTGATTCTTGATGAGGCTGATAGACTCCTCGAAATGGGATTTCAAAAACAAATCACTTCCATTATATCTCGGCTACCGAAGCTCCGTCGGACAGGTCTTTTTTCAGCCACTCAAACTGAGGCCATTGATGAACTTTCCAGGGCTGGTTTAAGGAATCCCGTGAGGGTTGAGGTTCGTACAGAGTCTAAACCAACAGCAATTCTGGCATCCTCAGAAGAATTAACTTCAACAAGAACACCTTTTGGCCTTCAAATAGAGGTATATCAATTTTTTAAAGGAAGATTTACATACATGCCACTCAATCCGTAAGTGTTTACATATCTAACACCTAAATTTCAATTTTTACATCCATACCGTTTTACCTATGCATGAAAATGTGCATTTCACATTTTAAAAGCTAAAATTGTGGTATTTTTGATTTGATATGAATGATTTGGGTGGTATAAATGTAAAAATTACTTAGATATTAGATTTATAAATAAGTATGAATTGGATTGTACATATGTTAAAGCCCTTTTTTGTTATTAACTGTTCCTTTGGTTTCCAAAGTAAAATATTCAATTTTTAGCACTTTATATTTATTGCTATTTTGGTCATTTATTTGCCATTGCCAATTTATGCACCCTTCATGACCAAGTTATATTCAAATCTTTTCTTGATCAAGTGTATTTGCTATATATTTATCATGCAACATTTCCGTGTATGTTGATGTGCATCTCATTGTGCCATGAATATCATTTTGAAATTTGAAATTCGTTATGTTAAAGTGAATTTAAATTATGATTTTGTATTATAATTAGTTGAAATCTATTATTGAGTCCGTTATTTGTAAGAAGAGCTATTTCCATTTTCTCTTTTTTTTCATTGGTTGGTTCTGTTGTGTTGGATTTCCTTATTTTTTTGTTTTGGCTCCTCTGTTTTATGGTTCTTTTCACTCTCATTCCATGGCTCCATTTTGGCTGGAAGCTCTTAATCTTATTTGTGAGACATGTTTTTGGGTGTTGTAGGTATTGATGCTTTATTGGGATTGTGTAGAGTTAATAGGTAATTCTTTGATCATTTCCTTTTCTTTGGGTATTCAATGAGGGGATTTGAGCATTGAAAGAAGAAAACTCTGTGTTCTATAAAAATTGCTTTGGTTACGTGAAGTTTTCCTCTTTTGGGATATAATTTCTTGATTTGGTGTGGAGACCTTATAACTTTTGGAAAGCCCGTTTCTACTGTACTGTCTTGTTTTTCACTGTTTCTTTCCCGTATCTCTCTCTCTCTCTCTTTCTCTCTCACAATTTTTTATCTTTTTTTGTGTAATTTCATTTGTGTTAATGAATTATAATTCTTAATTGTATTTCCATTATTTCCTAGTATAAATAATGCCAATACTCTTTCTTCATATAAATTGGGATTTACTAATTTTAGTTTTCTTTGAAGTAGAAAACAATTGCTTTATGTTTAACAACCTGTTGGTACATAAGTGGCATGCCTATTGCATTGGTCAATTGCATTATGTCCGCATATTGTATGCTGGCCATTGTAGATCTTAGAACATATCTAACGCCGAAAATTCAATTTTACATAAACCACCTTATGCATGCATGGAAATTTGCATTTTTTACTTTTTAAAAGTTTAAATGGTGTCTTTTTAATGTTATATGAAAGATTTGGGTGCTATAAATGTAAAAATTAAGGTTGAGGTGTTAGAAATGTAAATGCATAGGAATTGGGTTGTATGCACGGAGATGCTTCATGATATAAAGATTTAAAATCCCCTAAAGTCTTCTCAAGGAGGATTAACCATTTGTGGCACCACGACCACAGGCTGTCTGCTCAGAGAAGTTTGTATGGAAATAACTGTAGGAATATTATGAAAACTTTAGTTATGTCATTCATCTCATTTATTTTGTTTGATTTACTGTTATCTTTGTCACGATCCAGCCCGGGGCTTGGAATTAATCAAAACGGGAACGAGAGGTTGGACGGTGGAAATCAAATCTCTCCTATTCTAACTCTATTACTAACAATTTAATATTCAAAATACTACATGAAATAACCACTAAAGAAAATAATTAAAATTAATAAGCAAACATTGTACAATTCTTGTTGTTGTTCTTCTCTTCTATTCATCTTGTTCAAATGTTTAAAACCTAAAAATAATATTAAAGCAACATAATGAGTTATCTAAAAATAACACAGAAGTAATCACACTTCTAAACTACAATAATCCAATGAGAAGAATTCAATATGTATGCTGCGAGTCTATGAGAAATCATATAATTTGCCGGTATTTCATATTTTATAAGAAATTTGATATATGTACATAATATGCTGGTCTTTTATATTTTATAAGCAATATGATATATATGCATAATATACCGGTCTTTCATATTTTATAAGCAATTTTATATATATACTTATAAGTAATCTGATATATACTAATGCATGCTGCAATAACCTTTTTAAATAAACACACTCAATCTACTATAAACATTTACTTTAACTTTACTTTTACTTTATACACTTTACATACACTTTTGTCTGTTCTGAAGATCACCATCAATAAAACCTAACAAACCGTTAGCTGATTTTGTCCCGTCGGCATAACAGTTAACGATCTAAATATAACAATTGTTTAGGGTGGAAAAACTCTTACCTGTCCCTGACCGATATTATTCCATCTGCGCAATGGTTAACAATGTAAACATCACAATTGTCTGGGGAGATAAACTCTGGCCTACTCGCCCCTGATCGAAATCGTCGGCACAACGGTTAGTGATTTAACATCACAATTGTCTGGATGGTAGAAAAATTTCTACGCACGTGGGTGCACTGACGTCCCCTGTCTGTACCATTAAAGGGTGAACTCTTCATCTGAACATGCACATACAAACATTCATATATAAGTTATTTCCTTCTTTCATATCATTCATTCTCTTTTATGAAACATTTACCTCTATCTGCTGATGAATAATGCAAATTTAATATCTTTATAAGTTATGAAATCAACCAACATGTGCATATTTATTAAAATTCTAGAGTTTAAATAATAATGTGACATATATATGTGATCATAAAATAAACTAATATGTATATCTCTACTAAAGTCATGCAATGATTTGGTATTATCCTAAACTAAACTGTTATGCAAATATATTTAACATGCAGATTTATCATGTCTGACAATATGAAGAATTTATTGTTGAACTAGGGAATGCATGAAATCAAACGTGCTATTTGAAGTAGAAATAATTATGGAAATTTAGAAAATATAATCGCTCGTCTCAATTACTAGGAGGCATCTTTATTAGCTTAATCCTCCACTTAACTTGCTCAAACCTTGCGCAGGGGTCATGCTAATCTTCTATATATCGTGCCAATTTTATAGTAGATTGAGTATGTTCATTTAGAAAAAAAAGGTTATTGATGCATGCATTAGCATATATCAGATTACTTATAAGTATATATATCGGATTGCTTATAAAATATAAAAGACCAACATATTATATATATATATATATATATATTATATAAAATATGAAATACCAGCGTATTATATGGTTTCTTATATACTCGTAGCATACATATTGAATTATTCTCATTGGATTATTGTAGTTTAGAAATGTGATTACTCCTGAGTGATCTTTAGATAACTCATTATGTTGCTTTAATATTCTTTTTTAGGTTTTAAACATTTGAACAAAATGAATGGAAAAGAAGCAAATGCATACAAGAGACGAGAACAACACGAAAATGTACAAATTTTTTGTTTTTGTTAATTTTAATTTCTTTCTTTAGTGGTTCTTTCATGAATGTTTGAGTGTCAAACTATTAGAGAAAAAAATAAAATATAAGTGAATTGATATCCATCGTCCGTTCCTGTCTTGGTTAATTCGAAGTCCCGGGCCGGATCGTGTCAATCATCATGATTATTAAACTTCAAATGTTTGATTTTGGATATTTAGCTATTCGACTATTATGGCTTTGAGTTGTCCGCTTGATTCTGACCTCTTATTGTTTCTTTCTTGCAGTATTTGTTATGTGAAGCAGAGAAAAAGTCATCTCACCTTGTTGAATTCTTGTTGCAGAACATATCAAAAAAGATAATAATGTAAGAATGTGAATGAACATCTGTTTTCCTTTCTAGTCTCCATGCATGCAAGTTTTCAGTGTTTTCATGTAATTATTGCTTACTACTTTCAGTTATTTCATGACGTGTGCTTGCGTCGACTACTGGGGCACTGTTCTACCACAGCTTTCTGTTCTCAAAAGCTTTCCTTTAATTCCTCTCCATGGGAAGATGAAGCAGGTTATTTAACATCATTAACCTATGAAATTGGTACTTTATTTTTACCTCTTATCTTGTTTGATTACTTTTTACTTTCTGTAGACTGCTAGGGAGAAAGCGTTGTCATCTTTCTCCACTCTTCTATGCGGTGCTCTTCTATGCACTGATGTAGCAGCAAGGGGATTAGATATTCCTGGCGTGGATTGGATCGTGCAGGTAAAATTTGTGTTGTAATTTGGGAAATAGTATGTTCTCTTGTATGTTACTTTTTATGATTTCTTAGTACTCCAGCAGTTGCAGTGTGCTATGGCTGTGAACCATATCAAAAAATATATTTATTCTTTGAGTGTAAGCCCATAAAAGTTTGGTAATGCGGATCTTAGCAAGAAATTTGAGCCATGGTAACTATTGGAAAGCATGTAAAATTGCATTTAAATCTGATAAATCATGATGCTATTACAAGTTTCTGTATAAATTTAGGAGAACAGAATGATAAGAAGTACAATGAAGGAGAATATCGTCATAGTTAGGATATATTATAATAATAAATATTATAGCTTTTTTTAAATATTAAGGATTTGTGATCATGTTAAAATTTAAAAATTATAATTGTAGTAATTCTAGTATCTCCCACACTCACAATTCTACAACAAGTAACTTTCAGAGTTTGTATGGTACCTGAAGAATTGTGAGATATAAGCTGAGCTATTTAACGGGTTTTCATATTGCTGACGTATCAAATCAATGTTAGATTATGACACCTCTCTGGGAGAACTGAGAACAATTGAGTGGTTGGCCTCATGCTAAATGTTGGTGTGCCTAAAGACTTACGGGCTATTGTCTAGTTGTTGAGAGTGAAGGTGTTAAGTGGCATTGGGTTACGAACATTGCCTAGATAAGAATGTTGAGATAAAATAAGTGATATAGGAAGATAGATCAGTGATGTGCCAAGCGCACGCTCTTGACAAGGTTTGAGTTGGTTCTGTCATGCTCTTGACAATGCTTGAGTTGGATAAGATAGACGATCCAAGCTATGAAGTCTCAGGCATCTAACAAGATAGAGGATAGAATTTCATGAGAGACCATGATTTGAGTGATGATTTGAGACCATGGAGATGAGTTGAGCTAGTGAAATTGAGCTAAAGCAAGGTAACCAAGCAGAACCAAGTGAATTCGCAGGTAACTACCTCCTTGATGAAAGACGAGAGCGATAAGCAATTTGAATCGAAAGAGATGCATAGACCAATCTATAGGAGACGTGACTAAAGCAATGAGATGCTAGATGCAACGTAGGGTCAAATTGCAAGTGAGCAAGCAGAGAGATAGAGGCTTATGATTGTGGCTCTAATACCATGTAGAAACCATAGAAAACTACATGTTTATTTTTTTAATCATGATGTTAATGCGAACATATCAATATAAAGACAAGACGAGTACAACAACAAGAAGCCTTTATCCTACTAAGTGGGGCCTGCTACATGAATCTTTTTTCTCAATTGCATTCGATTGAGTTTCATATTTTCATTTAATTCTAATTAATTAAGATCATTTTTTTATACAGTTAGCCCAACTTTTTTTAGATGTATCTGTGCCTTTTTTTTACATAATTTGAATATAAAACCTCTACTCTTCTAACTGGATTTTCAGATGGTTGACATTTAATGTGACTAAACCATCTAAAACGACTCTCTAATTTTGTCCTCCTTTGGAGCTACACCAACCCTATCACAGATATATTCATTTCACATTTTGTCTTTGAGTGTAAGCCACTCATCCACCTAAGCATTCTCATCTCGACAACGTTTAACTTAGTTTTATGCTTCTCTTTTAAAGGCCAACATTTTTGTGCCATAGAGCATTGCAGGTGTCGCCGCCATCTTATAAAATTTTTCTTTCAGTTTAAGCGATACTTTTCTATCACACAATAGACCCAAAGCATTCATCCACTTGAACCAACCAACTTGAATTCTACTAATAACATCCCCATCTATGTAACCATCACTTTGAACAATAGACTCGCGATATTTAAAACATTCACACATTTTAATGATTTGATCACCTATAGTTACAACTATGTCACTAGAGCTACTACTACTAAAATTATATTTCATATATTCAATTTTAGTTCTACTCAATTGAAGGCCTTTAGACTCCAATGTAAACCTCAATAATTCAAGTTTTTACTGAGCTTTTTCTCTAGTCTTATCCACAAGAAGGATATCATCAGCGAAAAGCATACACCAAGGTGCATCCTTCTGTAAATGTCCAGTAAGAGCATCCATAACTAAAGCAAAAAGATATGAGCTTAAAGTCGATCACTGATTTAATCCAACCGAAATAGGAAAATATTTGGTCAATCCTCCTTCTGTTCGAACACAAGTAACAACTTTAATATACATATCTTTAATGACTTGAATATAAGTCATATCAACACCTTTTTTCTCTAGAACTCTCTAAAGGATATTTTTTAGAACCTTATCATAAGTTTTTTCTAAATCAATAAAAATCATATGTAGATTCTCTTTATTCTCTATGTACTTCTCCATCGAACCTCTCAATAAATGTATAACTTCCATGGTAGACCCGTCTGACATAAATCCAAACTAATTATGTGAAATTTTTGTAATACGTGTTAACCTATATTCAATTACCCTCTCTCATAATTCTAAAGTATGACACATTAACTTAATTTCTCTATAATTTGCACATTCTTATGCATCCCCTTTATTCTTAAAAATGGGGACCAAAATACTCTTCCAACTCTCTTCAGATATCTTTTTAGTTTTTAAATTAATATTAAAGAATTTAGTTAGCCAAGAAACTCCTAAATGGGAATATCATAAGGTCCTATAGACTTTGCACCATTAGTTTTCTTTAAAGCCTTTTTAACTTCTTTTTTATTAATTTGGCGATAAAAATAAAACATTTTGTTATTATTAACAATATGAAGATCACTAAGGTCGATTGTATTTTCAAAAACTTCATTGAAAAGTTCATTAAAATAACCCACCCATCTATGTTGAATATCCTTTTTCAGAAAAAAAAAAATACTTTTTATTTTTCATCTTTAATACACTTTACTTGAGTTAAATCTTTACTTTGCTTTTTTCTCTTTGTTTTGCTATTTTTATTTATATTTTTTTACGATCTTTAATATCTAATCTATTATGAAGATCACTAATAACAAAAATTTTAGCGTCACAAATTGTTCTCTTAGACTCCTTACAGACCATTTTACCATTTTATTTCTTTTCTAGTTCTCTAAGCTTTTATATTTAAACTAGTTTTATTCCATAATTTCTTGTATTTTATCATTTCTTCCCTGTTATTATTCCACCACTAATTATTTTTATTTATAGAAACTTTTCTTTTGATTCTTTAAGTACATCTTATTTTACTTGTTTAATAGTCTTTGTTACTTTATACCACATAGAATTTGCATCATGAACATCTAAAATCTTGAAATCTTGAAGTTTACTCATAAAATTAATTTTATTTGTTTCTTTTAGAGGTCTTCATCTAATTTTATGATAATGATTCATAGTATTTTTTATTTTACAACTCTTCATCTTAAAATCGAGAACTAATAATCGATGTTGAGTACTTATATTTTCACTTGGAGTGACTTTACAATCTTTACATTCTCAACGATCTTTTCTTCTCATAAGAAAATAATCAATTTGTGTTTTGCTAGGTTCATTCTTATAAGTAATAATAATCCTATCTCTTTTCTTGAATAAAGTATTAATAATAACAAAATCATACGCTAAAGTAAAATCTAATATAACTCTATTTTCTTCATTAATCATTCCAAAATCGTAGTCGCCATGAATATTTTTAAATCTTCTATCACTCGAATGACATATCCATTTAAATCTCTTTCTATAAGAACTTTTTCTTCAAATGATATCATTTATATTAACTCTTCTAAATCATTCCATGACTCTTTTTTAGAGTCTATATCTAAACCTATTTGAAGAGCATAAACACTTATAATATTAAAAAATATTAGTATAAACAACAATCATAAGAGCTATAATTCTATCTCCAACTCTATTAATTTTTACAACATTTTCTTTCAAATTTTTATACATAATTACACGTACATCATTTCTAGTGCGACTCCTACCTGAATATTAAAGTTTAAAACCAAAGCTATCTATCTCCTTAACATTTTCTCCAGCATATTTAGTTTCTTGAATGTATAAGATATTTACCTTTCTATGAATTATAATATCAACTAGTTCCCTTAATTTACCCGTGAGAGTACTTATGTTACAAAATTTTATCTTAATATTAGTTTCATGGACTAACTTTTTTATCCGTCCATAGTGTGAGAACTTTTTCTTATTTAACACTATACACAGGCGCTGGTGCAGCGGTCCTTGCACACTTTTCATTGTATTCAGGTCATATAGCGCGTCGCTTCCAGGAGACGACCTAACATTATACAAAGATTAAAAGGATTCATGTCATGATTTTTTGACAAATTTTATGCTGACTACTGACTACCTAACGCAACTTTTTGCTTTCACATCTGAGGCTTGAGATGGTGTTAAGACAAGAGAAGAGTGTGATCAGAAAAATTCAATGAAGTAGAATATCCTCAATAATTTGCATTCATCACAACAATGAATTTTATGTCTCCGAACAAATATTAAGCATATGTGATTATTGCAATATAATAATTCTAATAAGAGTTACAACTCTTTCGCTAACTATTTAAATCAACCTCCAAAAAATAAAAAGAAAATGATATTATGAAAAATTTATCAATGAAAATTGAGCTATGGAAATATTTATTTCTCTGAACTTGTAAGGAGAAATATATGATGCATTTTGCTCAATTTCGTCAAGATTATTGTTTGATAAGTATATATTGCAGTTCCTTGCGTGTCCATTGTAAGAGTTTATGCAAGTTCATTTCTTTTTTCCTTGGCCTGTTTGTGGCAAGAAAGATTATTCTGTCTTCAAATTGTGAAACCATATTATTGGAACTTGATCTATTAGTTTGGAAAATTTACTTTTTTTTTTCGATCGCTGCGCAAAGGGGGAGCCATTTAATATTAAATTGGAGAACTAAAATTTTTTAGCGAGAGATTTTTCATTGCTTGGACTGTGGTAGCTGCACAGAGGTATAATGAGGTCCTAGGGTAGGAGAGAAGCAAGTTAATTGTCTCAGCATATTCACTTATAAACATGTCAGCATGTATGCAATTTGTAAGGGTTAATGGATCCAATTGTGTTCCTTCATCTCAATCTTATCCCACTAGGGCAAATCATGTAAAGACTCTAATCCCAATAATCTTGTAATCCTCTTCATCCTCGTTCTTCATACTATAGGATGCCAAGGTTTATACACACATTAAGATGCCTTCCAGTTTTAACCATATATGTTCCTCTTTTCTATTTGTTCTATCCTCTTTTTCATAGTTTTTAAAATCGGATCGGATTGGCAATTCAACTGTGGACTGATCATTCAACCGGTTCAGTACAAGCTCAAAACTGTTTCCGCATGGAGCCAAGATTGAACTGAACTGTTTAGAGCCAGGGCTGAACCGGCGAACCAGTGAACTAGTCCGATTTTCAATGAATTTAACCGTTCAAATATTGTTTAATTTTAATATTTTGGTTCTGATCGGATGGCTAAAATTAATATATTTAGATAAAAAATGGACAAAATATTGTCTCAAAATTTAGATTTAAATTATTTAAAAGTGTTCTCAAATTAAAATATTATTTATTGAATTAATAAAAAAAATTAATCTATCTTTATTATATTATTTAAATTATGTGAAAATAATTTAAATATTGTTATGTTGTCCAATTTAAGTCCAGTTAAATCATTGAACCTTGGTCCTCTCATTTTTTTAATTTGATGTTCGGTCCGGTTTTCAGAATCTTGCTCCTTCCTGGTTTTTCTTGTTCTCCCAAAATCCCAGTTTACTTGATGCTCTTTTCATGAGCAAAACACTCTCTTAAGTCTTAATTTAGCCAACTTTATCATCCTTATTTCTTCCAGTGGTTTTTCCCTGTTCTCCATGAGACACTGGCATGGGCCTGCTCACTTTTCCCTGTCCTCTTCGCGACATTCACTTAAATGAAATAAACCAATACTATCCGAGCTTTACATGTGAAGAATCGAATTTGATAGAGAAAGATGGCTAACTTTTTTTTTTTGTTCAAATAAGGTGGCTACCTTATTTCCTCTAGTGGTTTCTCCCTGTTCTCCATGAGATACTGGCATGGGTCCTTTTCCCTGCCCTCTTTGCGGCATTCACTTGATTGACCGAATAAACCAAGCGCTATCAGAGCTTTGCATGTGAAGAAATCGAAATTGATAGAGAAAAGGTGGCTAACTTTTTTTGTTCATATTCAGAATGATTTGTGAATTTGAAATTTATTCTCAGAAATTGATAATGAATGAAACTGTTTTTTCCTTAGTGCGAGCTTTGCTGCTGACAATCAAACTTGAGAGCTTCTCATCATGTCATAATTTAACAAATTTGTTCTGTTACTGTATCAGTATGACCCTCCACAAGATCCTAATGTATTCGTGCATAGAGTCGGTAGAACTGCACGGATAGGGAGGCAAGGAAATGCCATTGTATTTATCTTGCCAAAGGTTTGCTTATGTTTAGAGCTTTTAATTTTACAAATTGTTATACGAGGAGTCATACTTCTGGTTTGACTTATATTGCTCCTTTTACAGGAAGATGCATACGTAGAGCTTCTGAGTCTAAGAAGGGTGCCTATTCAAGAGAGAAAATGCTTCTCCCCGGCTCTCGATGTTATTTCTTTGGCAAGTTTCTTTTACATTTTTATGTGTCATATTATGTTTTACTTTAACATTTATATCATAATTGTTGAATATTATATTTTCGTTCCGTGCTTATCTATTTATTCAAGGAGCATTGAAATGCATACCACATAATTCTTATATATTTACGTATCTAGCACATTAACTTTCTTATCTCAAACTTTTGATCTCAAACTTTTGGGATCACATCAAAAGCACAATTATAACAAAACTTTTTAAAACTGAAATGCACTTTTTTATGCTTAGGTTTTTAAAACCAAGGTGTTATAAATGCAAATTCCTAATTTTAAGTGTTGGACATGTAAATGCATAAGAATTGAGTAGTATGTATGTAAATTTCCCTCGTCTAAATTATACCTTACATAAGACCGTGTTGCAGAGTAAGCTCATGTCATGAAAGCATGATGTGCTACTTGTTCAAGGAATTATTTTATTAACTGTGCTACATGATGTGCTACCTGTCCATTATCTGATCAATTGTTTTTTGTATTTCTGTTTTCTCTTAACACCTTTATCTTATGACATCTTTTAGAGGACTGAATTATATTCAAGGATCATCAGGTTTAGCTAACACTAAATTAGCAAGTTTTTTTCTATTAAAATGATCAGTCACTTGTTCAAGGAATCATTTTATTAACAATTAGAAGTTTGATCTGTCGAATTCCCGACATCATTAATGCAAAATATATAGTAATAAACATTTGGTCCTATATTGTGTTTAACATTTATATTAAGAAGTTTTTCATACATACCACCTAATTCTTATGCATTTACATATCTAAAACCTATACTTCAGTTTTTTACATATATGCCACCTTATCTATGCATGACAAGGTGTATTTCACTTTTTAAAGTTAAAATAGTGGCATTGTATATGTGATATGAAAGATTAGGGCAGTATAAATGTAAAAAAGTAAAGTTTATATGTTATATACGTAAATACATAAGAATTGGGTGGTGCCGTATGTAAATGTCCCATTTATATCATAACAAAATTGGTGCATGGCAACTTGCTGGTATAGGGATTTGGGAAGTTATTAATTGTTATTATCTAAACCTCAGAAATGTACACATGAGCTCACAATTTTCATTATCAACGTTGCAATACTTTAGGTTTAACTTTTTGGTTTCCTGCCCTACAATAAAATAGAGTTTTTTGTGAGGGTTTATATGTGACAAGTATTATGAGCTTTGTGGCTGTGGGTTTTTTTTTTTTTTTTTTTTTTTTTTTTGTTTGGTTTAAGCATTACATGTGACCTTATTGTAGAGGATTTTCTATCTTCCATTCCAAATTACACCCCCACCAACCTACTAAATAAAGAAAAGAAAATTGGATTAGGATATCCTGACTAAAATTTTGTTCGCGAAAAGTATCAAACGGTCCCTTGACTTTTTGTCGGGAGTTATTTTAGTCTCCGAGTCTATAAAAATGTCAATTTAGTCCACAAATTCTTTTAATGTGAGTTATAATAGTTCTCCTTATGGATTATTTCAGCTCGAATTAAAAGAGCATGAGAACTAATTTGACGTTTTTATTGACTCTTGACTAATTGACCCCATTTAAATAATCAAGGGACTATATTAGCACTTTACTTTTTGGTTGGAATGAATGTTTAAGCCATTCAATTTTCCTCGAGATTAATGTAACATATTAGGAATCAACAAGATTCTTATTGCATTCATCTCCAAGTAAATCCAACATCTGTGTGTTCTTTTCCGAGTAAAATATTTGTCATCATTCTCCCAACTTCTCTAATTATTGAGTAAAATTAAGTCATCACATTTTTTGTTTGGGTGATTTAATTTTCTGATAAAATGTATAGCTATTTTGGAATTTTACTTTCAATTTTTAGTCTTTCAATGCATGCTTGTTAAATGAATTTGTGGAGCATTCTCACTTCTGCAGATAAGGTCTGCTGCAATGAAAGATCGCGCTGTCATGGAGAAGGGTCTTAGAGCATTTGTCTCATTTATTCGTGCTTATAAAGAGCATCACTGTTCTTACATCTTCAGGTTTTATCTGTTATCAATTTTCCTTTTTTTAGGGAAATTTACATACCTAGCACACAATTCCTATGAATTTACACACCCCACACATAATTTTTCATATTTACACACATTGCACTTTGGTGGTTTAAACCTTTTTATGAAAAAGGTGTATTTCACTTTTAAAAAGTGGTAATAGTTTTTTTTTTCTTATGTGATATTACAGCTTTGAGTGCTATGTGTGTAAATATGAAAGTTTAGGTGTGAGACATGCAAACACATAATAATTGTGTGTTATGTTTGTAAATGCCCCTTTTTTTGATTGAAGCTACTCAGAACTTCTATTTTCTGATACACAATCCCTTCATTCACAGATGGAAAGAACTGGAGATAGGGAAATTGGCAATGGGATATGGCTTACTGCAGATCCCATCAATGCCTGAGATTAAGCATTATTCTTTATCCATTGATGGTTTTACACCCATGAATGATGTTGATATTTCTAATATTAAATACAAGTAAGTTCCTTTTTTCTTTCTAGTCAAAGTCAGCTAATTTGAATTGTTTATAAAAAAATACCAATTTTGTCCCATGATTACGTGCGAAGGGCCACAATAGGCCCTTATGATGTAAAATGTCAATTTAGACCACAAACTTCTTAAGTAGGAACCAAAATCATCCCTCGACATAACAGGACTGTTTTAGCCCATATTTAAAGAGTTTGGAGACAAATTTATTTTTTATTTAAATAGTATAGGGATTAAATTAGCCTTTTATATAATATGGGTCATCTTACCCTTTGCAAATTGTCGGGGGATCATTTTTTATTTCTTTCTCTTTGTTTCTATATTTCTTTAAAAGAAACAACAACATCAACAACAACAACAATGAGCTTTTATCCCACTGAGTGGGGCTGGCTACATGAATTCTTTTTCTTCATTGTGTCTTATTGATAGTCAAATTTTTATTTAATTCTAATAATTTAAGATCATTTTTTAATACAATATTCCCAAGTCTTTTTAGGTCTTTCTTTACCTTTCTTAACATAATTCGAATCTATAACACCTACTCTCCTAACTGAATCATCAGATAATCGATGTTTAATGTGATCAAACCATCTAAGACGACTCTGTCTAATCTTATCTGTTATTGGAGCTACACCAACCATTTTACGGATACATTCGTTTTCGTTTCACATTTTGTCTCTAATTGTCAAGTCACTCATCCACCTAAGCATTCTCATCTCAACAACACTTAACTTAGTTCTATGCTTCTTTTAATTAGTAATTCTCAATTGTTAATATTCCAGAGACAAAGCTCGCGAAAAACAAAGACAGAAAACACGCCAGAAAGAAGCAGAACCTCATCACCCAAAACCAGAAACTGGGAAGCAAAATTTGGAACATGCTCCAACTTTGTTAAGAAAGAAAACCGGAAAACAGCGAAAAGCCATTCGGACGAAAGAAGACGACGAAGAACTGGAACGCGAGTACCGGTTATTGAAAAAACTCAAGAGAGGGGCCATTGATGAAAGCGAGTTTGATAAACTTACTGGTTTTGCAAGTTTTGAGGAAGAAGAAGAAGATGAAGATGATCCTGAGTCCGCTATACTAAAAACATCAAATCTTTCTAGGCATAAAAGTAAAAAGCAGAAGTTGAAGCATAAAGGGAGTTTGAAGAGATCAGAAATGAAAAGAGGGCTCTCCAAAGGTAAATTTTTTAAGTCTAATTTCATTGCCAGGGCTCCTGTGAAGAAGAAATGATTGATGTATATTGGGGCATTTAATTACATAGCATCCAATTCTTATGTATTTATGCATCTAAACACCTAAACTTAACTTTTTTACATTCATGCCACCCAAATCTTCATATCACATCCAAAATACCACTATTTTAGCTTTTAAAATGCGGATATGTGGTATATGTATGTAACAATTGAAGTTTAGATGCTAGATATGTAAATACAAAGGAATTGAGTGGTATGCATGTAAATCTTTCTTTAGAGTTTGATTGACTTACTTAGAATATAGCAGTTTGTTCAGTAGTTATGGGCCATGTCTCGCTAAGGAAGGAGATTTGTTGAATGGGGGAAAGGGTTGAGAGAGTTTGTTTTAGGAATAGGAATGATGATATATTATTTTGTTTTAATTTGATTTATTTTTATTTATTTATTTATTACTTTAAATTGATATACATATTTGATTATTTGTTTATTTGTCAATTTATCAATCAAATGGCAAAATTTATACTAAAATTTAAACTTGGATTTTTTTTTTTTTGAGAAATTTATATGCATACCACACAATTTTAATGTATTTTCATATCAAACAACACTTGTTTTAAAATTTTTTGCATGAAAATGTAACTATTAAAAAGTTAGTTATGGTGTATATTTGAGTGGTATGGATGTTAATATGAATGTTTTTGTTAGATATATAAATATATAAGAATTGGTGAAGTTTTTTAGATATCTCGAGTCTGTTATTCAAAGTGATGACAATATGATTGGGGGATGTTATTAGTTGAATTCAAGTTGGCTAGTTGAAGTGGAAGAATGTTTCGGGCCTATTGTATGATGGAAAAACATTACTCTGACTGAAAGGAAAATTTTATAAAATGGTGGTGAGGCCTGCAATGTTCTATGACATTCAATGTTGGCCTTTTAAAAGAGAAGCATAAAATTAAGTTTAAGTGTTATCGAGATGTCAATGCTTAGGTGGATGAGTAGATGAATATATTTGTGATAGGGTTGGTGTAGCTTTCGTGGACGATAAAATTAGAGATGTCTTAGATGGTTTGGGCACATTGAACGTCGCACTCAATAGGATGCGGGAGAAAAAAGGATTCATGTTGACGGTCCCACTTAGTGCGATAAAGCTTGTTGTTGTTGTTGTTATTGTTGTGTGGAATGCCAATCATCTTGGCCTAGTGATTAAGGGTCCGTTTGGGGCAGCTTGTGCGTTTCAGGATAAACTAATCCTGAAACATGACTGCGTTTAGTGTAAAAATTCAAACGCAGTTTCGAATAAGCGGCGAAACGTGCAAACCAAACGGTACGACGGTGTTTGAAAACACCGCCTGTACTTATAAGCTGCCCCAAACAAACCCTAAAATGATTGCCTTTCAACCAAGAGGCTTAGGTTCAAGGCCTTGCACATGTAATGTTTACGTATTTGCATGTGTGAAAAACTGTTTGAATTGTGGTACAACATAAATGCCCAGTTTTATATTTATTAAATTCTCAATGATTTGATTGATGTAATGCTCGAATGGAGTTTGAGTTTCATTTTATTGGAGCATTTGCTAACATAGCATACAATTCTTATGATTTTATATATCTAACAATCGAACTTTGACTTTTACTCTTCTAGCACTCAAATTTTTCTATCATAAAAAAAAATATTTCTATGAAATTTTAAATGGAAATGAATTTTTTTGATGCATAGGTATAAAGTGGTATTAATGTAAACATTAAAATTTAGTTGTTAAATATCTAAATACATAGAAATTGTGGTTTTTCATAGACTTATTTATATATTCAAGTGTTTTTTTTTTTTTAAAAAAAGAAAGAAGATTATTTTGCGTAATGTATAAGTTTACGTGGCGTATATGTGCATTTGAATGAGGCATTTTTATAGTGTTTATTTGTCAAGAAGTGTTTGTGGCCATATCCGATGAATGAGAAATGCTATATCATTAATTGTCCACATAACTCAAGTCTAATATTGCGTACTTCAGCTGCAAAATTGGGATAATTACAGTCAAAATATCTCCCGGCCTCAGCATGTGAGGAATGGCTCATCGAGTTAGTATCAACAGATCCAGGGTTGTGCCAAGTCTTGTGTGGGGCTGTACACATGGAAGCGAACAATCTTTGAAGTCTCGGTATGAGTGAAATAAAAGAGATGCTTGTATAGAGTTTTTTTTTTCCTCCTCCTTTGTTGGAATCTATTCGCACCACAAAATCGACAATGCCTAGACTGCATTGGCCTTGTAATATATCATGCATTCATTAACACATTAATCGATTTTCTTACATTGTAACCCTAACTTTGAAACCAACTTTTTCATTTTGTACCGGTCATCCGACATTAAATTCTCTGCAGGGTTAGTCTCTTTCAATAAGGTTGCTGAATGCTTCTCTGGTCCTGTTAAAATCTAGTTTAATGGTCAACATTCTCAGAGTCATAGATAACTCTGTATGTGCAGTGCAACCATCTCATAAAGATTGTTGTGAAGCATTCAACAAGTCATAAAACTTTTGTGATTCATTATTCGGCGTTTCAAGTTCGTGTTGAACACTCCCAACAAATTGAGTTCTTGGAGTATTATGAACCATTGATCAAATTTCTATGTAGGGGCTGAAATTGTTGAGACACCTTATTGATCAAATTGAACTTCAGGTTCTTGCTCACCATGTGCAATCCAGTATCAATAATTTGGTTTGAATCCCTTGCGATAAATATCCAACTTAACTTCTTCGGGTGATAGAATTACTTGATTTTTAGGTTTCACACAAAGACACTAGAATTTACCCTTAGAATGATAGATGGACAGTTGTGATGTCACATGCACGAATTCCTCAATGTTTTTCAAGAACTCATATGAGTTCTTTTTATTTTGGATATAATTCGTTATACATCCAAGCTCTCAAATTTTGAATATCCATCTGCAACATAGATGTAATTTTACGGGTCCGTGCAACTACTTTGAAAATAAAAATTAGTCAATCCTTACAGTAAGAAGTCGACACTACTTGGTCAACCAACAAGCTGCAAGCAACCAACTTGAATTCTACAAAAAACAAACCCATCAATATCACCATCACTTTGAACAAAACCTAATGTACTCCTTTGCTTCAATCAACCAACTTCAATTCTTCTAATAACATCCTCATCTATATCACCATCATTTTGAACACTATACTCGATCGTGGCATTCCTCCACTTCAACCAACTAACGTGAATTCTAGTAATAACATCCCCTTCTATATCACTATTAAATCGAACAAGGCATGATGCATATATTATTCACTTCAACCAACTAACTTGAATTCTACTAATAGGTAAATTTATATCAATCAATACTTATGTATTTACATAGCTAACCCATACGCTTCAATTTTTATGAAGATTTCATACATACCACTCTATATTTATGTATATTCATAACTAACACATTAGCTACATTTTTTATGAAGATATTCATATATACCACTCAATTCTTATGCATATACATACCTAACCTAAACTTCAACTTTTACATACATACCACATAAATAACACCTAAACTTCAACTTTTACATATATACCACATTTACATAACAAAATAAAAATTCAAATGATAGATTTAAAGGAGCAAATGAAATTACCTTTTTAAATATTTTCTAATTAGAGCAAAGCGGAAAGATGAGTACTACGGGAGTTTCAATGGTCTCTATAAGCCGAGTACTGTCATTTCCTTCCCAGCTAAGCTAGCTCTTAATGGTGACCGTACCACAAATTGTCATTCGGGGAAGACAATGATTTTGAGCAAAGCCGTGAGGGAGAGAGAAAGGGGAGAGAGAGGGATTCAAGCAGACAGAAAGACGACAGAGTGCAGAGAGGAAATAAATGAAATTTAGGCGCACGGGATGAGAATATTTGGTCATTTGTGTCAGATTTCCGTTGAATTTGTATCGCACTTAGCTCGACGCTAACAAGTAAAGATTTTGCATCAATTAGTCCGACGCAAAATCCGTTGCTACTCTAAAGAAAGTTTCACCGTTTTCATAGTGCTTTTCCATCATATTTTTAGACGCAAAATCCAACACAATTATCAAAATATAGTATTCACCATTTAACACCCACAAATCATACGCTAATATTTGCATAATATTGGCTTCTCCTACATTAATAATCACATAATCTTTATTCCAAAACAAGAGATATAAGCCTATTTGTATATAAACAAGAGAATGGGGGGTGTGGGGGTATATGATTATTAAAATGCATAAGAGGAGAAAGCAAGAAAGTAAAATAAAACTTCACACATATTAAAGTAAAATAATCATGATAAATCTCTCATGAAAAAAGGGTAGGTCATCTAACTTGAAATGAACAAGGGATGATACTAGATCTTGGAAGATTAACATGAATTTGACATGAAAATGCATAAATATAAATTAATCTTAAATCCCAAATTCTAATAAATGCATCTAAATATACTTCAATGATTTATAAAAGATAGTTCTAATAACAAATCTCATCATTTGAACCTAAAATGAAAATGCACACCTTCATGAGAAGAGATGAGAAGGATAAGAATAGACTATTAGCAATGTGAAAGACAAAATTGTGGAGATTAAGGACTAACTCGAGTTATAAATCTTAAGAGGACTCGTGTCAATAAAGTGTCATTAGGCTGTTACCCGAGGGGTCAACCATCAAGAATTAAGATAAAGAGGGGAGACAGATGGGAAGAAATTAAAAGGAAAAGATTTTATATAAAGGAAAGAGTATAGACGTCATGGTGTTAGATTTTTTTTTTTTAAATTTTTATTTTATTTTATTAATCTTACAATGATTATAAGGTGTTAGATATAGCAAAAGTGAATTATTTTGAGACAATATTGATTTAAAAAAAAATCATATTATTATATGCATATTGTACATGAAAAAGATTGCTTTCATTTAACAATTGATTGTTAACTTATCAACTTGGAAAACTTAGCATGTATTCATGTGTTTGCCAAAAAAAAAACCCTCCAAATTACTTGTTAAAGAAAATAACAAAATCAATAAAAAATTGTCTTTTTGCCCAACACTATAATGAATGAAGATTTACTTAAATATCACTAAATTCATATGTATTTACGTATCTGAGACCTAAACTTTAATTTTTACGTACGTACCACCTTATCTATACATGAAAATGTGTTTCACTTTTCAATACTAAAAGATGGTGGTATTTTAAATATAATATGAAAGTTCTTGATGGGTATAAATGCAAAAAGTAAAATTTAAGTGTTTGATATATAAATTAATAAGAAATGAGTGGTATGTATTCAAGCAAGCCAGTATGAGTAGCAATCCTCATCATCAGTCCCACTTACTTAATCTTAAACTTAGCTTAAAAATCAAAATTGACCTCGACAAAGCTTTGTTATCACCTTGAAATGCCTAAAATTCTCAAACCCAAATCCAAACTTTTCACTTGAAAACACTTCCAACATATGGTCTCTTAACTGAGAAAATATTACATATTTTGTAAGTGTTAGGCATAACTCATATATCAGATAAGAGACAGATGCTATAGCGGAACAAAACGAGCAAGCGGAGAGGGAAGCATCTGTCCAATCGGAGGAGTTTAGTTATGTGGGTTGGGGGTGCGGGGGCAACGCTCCCGCGGTATGGTACATGGATAATTTTGTAATTATATATTGTACTCCATGGTTATATATATGTTTGTTTGTAACCCTAAGGGGAATCCTGTACTCTTTTTCTGAATTGGAAGAAAGTCGTCACTCTGTTCCTGAGGACGTAGGCATCTTTGCCAAACCTCGTTAAATCTCTGTGTTTTCTTCTGGATTTGTGTCGATTCTTATTTTTCTTTGTCAAAAATTTCTCAATAGCAAGTATATCCGGATAATGGTGAAGGAGATAACCACGTCATATATAAGTAAAATTATAATGACGTGATCATTTACCCACCATTATCGTCACTCACTTACAAAATATATAATATTTTCTCCTCTCAAACATTAATTCACATCTTCTGCACCATGAGCTAATTAAGAGTTCATTACAAGACAACAAAAACCAACAAAAAAGTCAACTCATGGGAAAACACCTTACAGAAAACTACTAGAAGAAGAAGAAGAAGAAATCACAGCACTGCTAAGCAAATTAAGAACTATGTCCAGAGAGACTCTCTCTTGAGAGGATCCTGACAGCCGCCGCTCGAAGAAGCGAAGTTCATCAGCTGATGAGGAATGGGATCGAGAAGAGAGTTATCATCTTGAGGAGAGATCATATTTTGGTCATGGAGGTTCTCATGAGTCAAGGACTGGTCTTGCTGCATCTGTATACATAGAATTTCAGCTTGTGCTACGGCTAGCTGCATCTGGAGCTGAGAGACTTGATTCTGGAGGTAGGAGATGGCTCCTACACAGCCGTACACCGGATCTCGCATCCTTGCATTAGCTTCGTAGACCAGGCTGCTCACTGCATCAGCTCTCTGATGAACTGGAAGCTCCTGCATTGCATGCACCAAATATAATCAGAGATTACGTGCGAACAAGATATGTATGAATTTAGTGGTATTACCACAACCCCCAAAACACACGCATATTCTAATATGCAGTGTTGCTCTTATCATTTTGTGATGTAGTTTAGTCATGAGAAATATATGTAATCATTTGTATTCATTTAAGACTATGTATTCTTAATGGTTTGTTTGTGTTATTTGTTATAAAGGGAGAGTGCTATGGCCCCATGTTGTATTTGTTCTTCTCTTATGTGTGAGAGAAGAGAAATGTTTTATACATTCATCAAATTTTTATTATAAATATATGATAAGGACCCGCATCTATAAGGAGAGAATATTATGTATGAAGTTTGAATGCATTTGGGCTTCATATACGTTATTATTGTACACTGTTGTACAAACATGTGTACAATAGTATACAACATTGTTATACACAGAACTTAGATGCATCCGAACTCTCAATTTAAAAATTTTTCCTCTATATGTCGCTTCGAGAGAGAGAAAACTCCTACACTACGTCAATGATGCACGTATGAACTACTATAAGTTTCTTATACAAATTTGTGTGTTGAGTACAACAAGTATGACCCCGAGAAAAATCATGTCCAATATAAATGAATAAATAAATAAATAAGACTTCAAACTTTAATGTCAATATACAGATTAGTTTTCAGTGTTGTTTTACAGTATGAATTATTTATTTCTACTGTTATATTAATATCTTATATTTTTATTCAAAATAAATGAAGCACGTTCAAGAGAAAATAACAATCACATCAAATTATGGACCCACTTTCATTCTTAAGAGAATGATTTTGGCTAAACTATGTGAGATATTCTATTATTATTTATTTATTTATATTATTTTTTTGTATTTTAGTGAATCCTTTCCGTTGACTATATCACAGGCCAGCTATATAGAAGGTTTGTCTGAACTTCCTTGATTTTTTAAGGTTGAAACCTACCCCATTTACTTATTTATTTTGGGGTAGGTTGCAACTCTAATCATAACAAGCTTTATGCTACTATTTATTTGTAAGACTGTCAAAAAATTCAAACAAAAAAATTTAATTACTTATTTGAATTTGTTGTAGAAATTAATGATATCTCCATATATTGGAAGCATTCAGAGTTATTGTTCATAAAAATCTATTAAATTTGAATACAAATTAGGTAAAGGCACGTCTTAACTGAGAGAAAAATTATTATGTGCGGAGTCTGTATACATATAAGCTTTGTGTAGAAAAGTGTTGTATTTTATTGTATGTATATTATGCAAGAGTGTACAATATTATTATACGCAAATTATGCATGTATATGAACTCCATACATTATATTTTCTTCAACCGATGAACTTTATCAATTTATAACATATTCTCTTTTAGTTCTTGTTTCAGCATATATCTTTTATATATATATATATATATATATATATATATATCAAAATAATGGTCGGATGTTATTATACGAGCTTCGGTCATTCCTCATGCATCTAAAAATTCGAGTACCATACCCTACACTCGGGGGGAATCGAACCCAGACTAGAGTGACTTACAACTGACAAACAGATGCCCAACTATATATAAGAAGGAAAACAATGAATACCTGCAACATCTTACTAACATTACTGGCTCCAAAGACTTTGTGTACAATAGCGAATTTCTGAGGATCATCAGATGGGAAGAAAGGGGAGAAGATACAGTCCTTGGTGCAACGCCTTCTTAATAGTTTGCAGGAAGCACATGGAGAGTTTCCTCCCATTAATGCTCTTCTGAATCTTACACAAAAGGTTGTTGAGAAATGGTGAGAATTAGGCAGATAATTAATGGCTGATTAACATGTAAGCTGTAATAAGAGAGGTGAAAATGGAAGTTTGATGGATGAGCCTATTTATAGTTGCAGCTTTAAAGTTAGGTGGAGACAGTAAGGACTAATTAAGCCTAGTGAGATTATCCTAATAGGAGAAGCTTAGGGTATATTTTAAATTAATTGTTTTTACTTGGATAAATTTTAAATTCTTAGCTTATAGAGATGTAGTCATGCAGATGTTGACAGGGATAAAATTCTTTATCATTAGGAATCTTAGTTCCAACTCATACAATAAACATATGGAATTAAAAATTGCGTTGTGTTCTCTAAGTGCATGTGGTGAGGTTCATTAAACAAAGTTTAATGTGTACGCAACCTTTCCAAAGAACATTTTGTTTTTTTAGATTGTTCTTGCCATTTGATGGAGAATTTGAAGTGGTTAGTGAGTGAAATTGGATAGTTTTTATTTATTTACACTTAGCATATAAACATTCATTTTTACATTGGCCCCCTTAGACCCAATGTAAGAGGGAGCTGTGGCAAAGAAGGGCAAAGTGATATTTCAAGAGAGACAAAATTGATATTTCAGGAGAAGCAAAAGGTCAAGTTGCCCTCCCACAAATAAAAATTTGATTTTGCCTGTGGAGCTTATCTGGATCTGCCCCTCTATATATAGTTCAAATTTTTAACATCACACCAAAAATATTATCGTCAAGGTTGATTAAACATCATGTTTCATTAAACAAAGTTTAATGTGCACGCTACCTTTAGATTGTTCTTACTATTTGATGGAGAATTTGAAGCGGTTAGTCACTGAAGTTGAATGACTGCTATTTATTTAGACTTAGCATATAAACGCTCATTTTTGCATGCATATATATATCAAATGGTGGATTGTAGTGCAACGAAGGACAAAATGATATTTCATGATGTACAAAAGTGCAAATTACTCTCCTATAAATAAAAAAACGAATTTACCCCCGAATCTGCCACTCTATCTATCGTTCAAATTTTTAACATCACACGAAAAATATTATCATCATTATTTTTTGTAAGTGAGATATACATTGAAAATATCAAACTTCAGGTGCGTTTAATATGTAAATATATAAAAAGAAAATTAGTGAAATGTTTGTAAAGCCCTGTGAATTGCTCTCATGGTTTAATTTAGTGTCATGTCAGAAGAACAGAAGCTTAAGTAAAAATGAAGAAAGGAACCTGCAGTGTGCAGAGGCACCCTTCTAATTTATTTCTCTTGTCTTCACATGCATTGATTAGCTTCAAAAATGGCGTTTATGCAATCGAAGTGAGCTCTCCCTATCCAATTATTGTTTGTAATTAAAGCTTTTGTTTGGCTTCTACGCTTGCCTCTTGATTCCTCTCTGCACATCAGAAAACTATTTCTTTGTACAGAGAGAAACATTAAATCCCCAACGTTCGGAAATGGTGCAAACCCTAACCCTAGATTGAGAGAGAGAGAGAGAGAGAGAAAGAGGACCTCGACGTGAATGTTTGTTGCAGACATTCACATGGACACGTATCAATCCATGCACTGTTTTTAAAATTACACGCATTAGGGTTTGAAATTAAATATTATTAAAATAACATATCAAAATGGAATCAATCGTTGAAACTACAAATTTCCATAACCCTAAGTCTTAGGAGATGCTTGCTTTCTTCGCATTTAATGGCTTCACATGTCTTTAACCCCACTCTTCTTCTTCTTCTTCTTCTCCTTCTTCGCTTCTCTTTCAAGTGACACAGCTAATATATAATACTCGTATTTTTCATGTATATCAATTTCTCAATAGTTTGATTGTGGCATGAGTAAATACATCGGGTTCTGTAGTTTAAAAAAATTGCATGAATGATTAATTTGTAAATATCAATATTTTGAGTGACCTGTATGCATGTAATTATCCTTAAATTTTTTTTTTTAAGATAATTATATGAACTTGGAGAGGGATGCAGGAAAACAACCACATGACATGCATAATTTAATACTTATATTTTATGTTGCTTTTTAACTATTATGATGTGGGAAATTTACATGCATAACAAAATTCTTATGTATTTATGTAAAATATCTAGCACCCCAAAATTGGCACCATTGGTTATATTTATAACACATCGGTGTCATAACCTATGTATGAAAAGATGTATTTCACTTTTAAGAAGATAATGATAATGATTTTTCTGATATAATATGCATATAAATTTGAATATTTTAGTGTCACATATCTATGTAAATCCATAAGAATTATGTGGTATATATGCAATAAAAAATAAAAAAAAAGAAAAGAAAAGGACTCATGATGCAGTAAATTAAGAAGCCACAAAGGAGTGATAAGTGTCAATATAAGAGTCTTAATAATAATAATAATAATAATAATAATAATAATAATAATAATATTTGGATAATAGGATAAACTCAATTTTCGCAAGGCATATATGATTAAAATAGCCTTAATAATGGTCTTCATTTAGAAAATTATTTAGCCAACTTATATAAATTATAGATCTTGTTTTTACTAAGCATATTGTCATGCCTTCATAATGCTTAGTTCCTTATATATATACATGTATTGAAAAGAAATGACCAGAGGTTATTATACGAGGCTCCAGCCACACCTATGTGCCTAACAATTCGAGTAGCATTTTCTTAAGGCCAACTGTACCAGAGGGGATTCGAACCCCTGACCCGAGGAGTCTTATATCGCGGATGCCAACCAACAGGTCGGGATACGAGGCATTCACACATACACACAAAACATTATTAAGCATTATGAATAGATTTATACATACATATATGTATCTATATATATACATTCATACATATATGTATTATATAAACTATTTATGGAAAAAAAAAGTAATTTATAGCCTCAAACTACCTTATTCATGATAAATGATGCATACATTTTACTTTTTTAAGCCACATATATGTAACATTATATTCAAGTTTATTAATATCATAAAGATTAATTTATTCACATGAAGAATAATTGGGCAGGTGAGCAAAGCTCATAAATGTGTTGTTTTCTATGTCTATGATTCTGCACAATATCATTACAGAATAATACAGTATAGTATTAATTGAAAAAATATTACTTTTACATACCAGAAGAGTATGATATTTACATTTATTTGATTTGTAAAACTATCAATCTTCTTAAATAAAAAAAAAGGGCATATATCTATGGGATTTTTTTTTCAATACCTATTGGAATTTCCAAATTAATTAAAACTCTGTTTTAATTTTAATAATCGTTGGAATTCATTAGTGTTTTTAAGAGAAATAAAAAATAAATTTCAGAATGAGGTTCATATAATGTCTAAGTTCAACACATGAATTTAGTAACATTTCATAATGTGCTCATATCTATTGAACTTTGTGATGGACAGAACACTATAAATTAGATGTGATGCTTGTTGTTTTGGTCCATAAGCTTGCTCATCTTCATTTTATTTGCACTATCAGATTGTGAGTGAGAAAAACTTAGAAGATCTATAACAGAAAATTTGTCGTGTGAGTTGTGAGTGTCAACTCTATTCGTATAAGTTATGGCTGGAGGTATGTATGATCCTATCTCGCTTTCGCTTATCGATTCAAATATGTTTGTAGATTGAATAAAGTTGTGAGATTTTACAATATGTACATGCCTCACAGCTCCAATGAATTTACATGTCTAACACACACAATTTAATATTTACATATGTAGCACAACTGATCAATTTAGATGTTAGATATGCAAATACAGAATTGAATGGGATATATGTTGTGAAATGTGTGAAGATTTGGTCAATGACAATGTATAGCGTAGCATCTGCTCATTATCTGCTGAGCATTTAATTTGCTGTCCTTCTGACCCCATCACATGCTGCCAAAATGCCACACTAATAAATTATGAAGGGATTATTACATACAGATCACAACAAACATTGCTATTTACAAATCATACAACTATATGTCTTTTAAACTATGAAATGGATGCATTTGGAAGAATCACATATTCTGAAATCTTTAAATAACATCAAAATAATGCTATTATTTACATTGTAGAAGTAAAGTATATGCTCTCATGGCATGGTTTGTAACACTTGATGTTTTAGTTTGTTTGAAGTGAGTTGTCATGAACCTTCACAAGAAATCGACAAATTGTTGCAATATGCAATTATAATTTAATAAACAGAAAGGGCATAGATGCAATATAGAAAATCTTTTCTGTCTGCCACTTGTACAGTCCGACCCCACCGTATATTAAATTATTTAGATTTTTTTTTCTTAAAAGGGCCTGAACTATTCACGTGACAGGCAGTGATTGGAGTCATGATGACTAGTCTAACTGTGACTAAGGTAGGTTTGTAATGATGTGTTCTTGGCATGTTTACACAAGATTGAGCCATTTGTGATCTAATTGGGTGAGCTTTGGAATGTTATGTGTCAATAAATATAAAATTAAACTAAATGATATAAGCATTTACGCGCATACCGCCCCCAATTCCTATGTATTTACATACCAAATGTCTAATCTTTTGCTTTTTTATATTTATATCACCCAAATTTGTCATATCACATAAGAAAAAATACTACTATGTTGACATTTAAAATATGAAATGTACTTTTTCTTGTATAATTAATGTGACATATATAAAAAGAAATAAACTTTAGGTCTTATGCATGTAATAAATACATAGGAATTGTGTGATACTTATGTAAATTACTCTATATTAAATTGCATGCAAACAACATAATCAATTGACAATTTTAGCAAAAATGTAATGCAATTTTATGATTAAGTAAAATTGGTTAACATTATGAGTGATCATCGCTAATCATATGATAAACAACTTAACCCTATTTTTACAAAATAGATAACATTTAAAAAATTTCTCTCGTTAGCAAATAGAAAATAAGAAGTCTCCGTTGTGGGCAGCTTATTTGGTGCGGTGGCGTTTTGAAAACGCACCTGACTCATTTGAGTGAACTGCATTTTAGCAACTTTTGCGTTTTCAAAACGCTAAAAACAGCATTTTCACACCGCACATTTCTAAGTGCGGTGGCAGTTTTTTGGCTGGGGTACGACTTTTTCAAAAAAATTAAAATTTGTATTAGCCACCACACCTAGCTTACCAGTATATTATTTTTAATCACCACACCTAGCTTATCGGCAGATTATTCAATAAGCTGCATCTGCCTCAAACAGATCCTAAATCTACTTCACAAAAAAATCAAATTACATAAAACACAAAAAAATATGAATTGATTTGTTATAACATATTAAATACATTTTGAATAAATATAGATAAAAGATCATCCAATCAAAATCTTATTCACAATTCTTGACTCAAATGATAAATCTACTCAATCAATGACTCATGAGATCAAATTAAGAAAAAGAAAGCATAATTGTGTATGCAATTAGTCACTGACATGATGCTGACAGATGACCAGATGTCATAAACCTCAGGTTAGCAGAAGAGGGAATCATATTAATGAGATCCGACAGCAAATTAAGGCCCTAGAGATTATAAAACAGAGGTACAAACTGCTGATTAGCATTAGGGTTTTAAACAGAAATCAGCAAATAACAATATGACAATGGAATCAATGGTTGAGACTGCAAGTTTCCACTACCCCAGTCTTATGCCCACTTTCTTCGCATTTAATGCCGTCACATGTTGCCTTCAGCCCCACTCTTCTGCTCCTTCGTCTCCTTCTTGTTATGGAGAGGAAGATTGTATAATGTTCTGTGAGTTTGTCCAGCGCAGAGGTTGATGTAAACAATGGAGAGGAACAGACATCTCATGGTTGATTGGGCGATGATTAAAAAACAGACAAGTCACCGATAAGAGGATTTAATGTGTCGGACAGATTCTCTTTTCTGGTGGCAATTAATTAAGCTCTACTTATTTTAATCTTGTTTCAAGCTGCGGGGAATGCGTACGTAGCAGGTAGGGCTGTCAAATTGTCTCGTTTCGCGAACATCTCATATTCGGCTCGTATGTTAGGCCTAATGAGTCGAACGCTAATCAATTTTTAAGCTTGAAATGCAAATAAGCCGAACACGAACAATTTCTTCGCTGATGTTTGGCTCAAATTGGCTCGAAAATAAATATATATAATGTTCATAGAATTAAATAATATAAACTATAATCAATCAAATTGAAAAAAAAAAATCCTATAATTTATAACAAATAATAAATTGATAATAATAATATATTTGTAATACTTATATTATATAAATTATATAAATATTATAATATAATAGATATAACCCTATTCCTAAAGAAACTCTAAATACTTAATCTCGTCCAGCCTCCGCTCTCAAAACATCTGTTTCGGCTCTTTTTCTCTTCCGAGCCATCTCCATCTCCTCTCAAAATCACAAAAGGATTTTGACGGCGAGAGCTTAGTGTTTGTCGTTTGCGTTTTTCTGCTCTCGAAAGTTTTGTTTCAGATCTCTTCCTCTTCCGAGTCATCTCCTTCTCCTCTCAAAATCGCGAAAGGGTTTCGATAGGGAGAGCTTAGGGTTTGTTATTTATGTTCGTCTACTAATATCTTCTTCTATTTCTCCTTGGATAGTTAACTGCTTGATACTCTTTTGCTTCATATTCTTGCTTGGTTGCTTGTTTGGCTACCGAGGTGTTACCAATTTCGAGCCGAACACGAACATGAAAATATTATTCAAGTCGAAAACGAACACACTGTTCCACAAGCCATTTCAAACACGAGTCAATATCGAACGAGCCGAACACGAGCCGAGCCTGAGCTTGCTCAGGCTTGACTTGTTTACAACCCTAGTAGCAGGTGAGGCTGGGAATATGATTGGAGAAATAAAGAAAGAGAAAATATTATGTAAGTCATTGCATGTCAGGACAACAATTTTGGAGGGCTTTAGTGCGATCCACAATGGTGTGCACACATCTGAATCATCATCCAGACATACAATCAGCTACACATAATAATTTTCTCAAGAAGGGATGAAAAAACAAAATTTTAATTGAGTTTTGATATTGCTTGTAATATCAATTTGAATAGATGTCGGCAATATTTAGTGATTTTTTTTAATGATTATGTTTTGAAATGTTGAAATGTATACCAAAACATGTGGGGATTATGCTTAATGCAAAATTTTGGTTGAGAAGATGCATTTAAAGAAGGAGAATTTAATGATATAGAGTCTGCATGGAGCTATGGATGTGTTGTGAAGCATAACTATCATATCTTGAGTTCAAGGCCTAGCATGTGCCCTGCCTAATATTTGTCCCTTAATTTCCTCTCACTATGAGGTATCCAATTTTGCTTTCGCCTAATGATAATATGCTCTAATTTATGCACACTTAATTAGGAAACTCTTGGAGATAAAACTTTTTGTATGCTATTGAGGCCTCCACAGGTGATGAACTACTAGCTATTTTTATAGTGAATTATTTTAAGACTAAACTTTTATAAAAAAATGTAGAGTTCTATCATAGTTTTTCAATCAACCAAGGGTTTTGATGTAAAGAGATTCAGTTTAACAGTTTTGATCCAATAGAGTTATGTTGGTTCATTTGGGCTAAAGGGGTCTAATTGAGCTACATCAATGATCCATTTATCTAGTTTGTTGCATCTTAAACCTTTAAAGATCAATTGAAAGGGTTGGCCTAGGGAAAAATTTCCATTTCCATTTATGAATTCTACTAACTTAATTTGGGTCATATTTGGTCAAGTTAGGGTTTAAAGTAATCTAGCCATATCTAATAATCAATTATGGTCAATTCGCTTATAGTTTGATGATTTAAACACAATAATAAAAAAAAAATTGAGTATGATTGAATCATTTGGTTGAAATTCACCAATTGCCTCCAAGGGTTAAAAGGATATTTCAGTTGATTTAATCATAAGATAAACCTGAGAGCACCAGTCAAGCTCGTTGGATTCAATAGTCAATTACATTATAAAATCATGTGATTGAATGAATTAGGAAAAAAATAAAAGTGCTTATGCCACCAGTTGAGTTTACCGGTACCGTCAAAGGTCCCCTAAGCTAGCTAAGGTCCATCCTATCAAATAGAATAGATTCTAAATTGAAGATCGAATAGTCAAAAATCTCTTCTTATGAACCTTTGTTGAGTTCAATGGAATGGTTACATCCTAAATAGCTAAGATTTTTGGTTTGATTAGTGTGTTTGGCTAGTTTCAATTCGTTATCCATGCAAGAGGGGACAAAAGAGACATACCACATTGTTATAAAATATGTCTCAATAAGTCATTATAGAAGCATGTTTCTCATTGCCTGATGGGCTTCTGCAATTATTTGGGCCTGCAGTTGAACCAAATCATTGCTCAGAGCTTAATAGTGGGCCGTCTATGAAACTGCAGCCCTTATGTTAATACTTCTCCATCCACTTGAGCACAAAAGCTTTGGGGGTCGTTGATTTATTTACTCAAATAATGCTTAAAAGTTTGCAATTTGACCTCGAGATGTATGTATGTGTGCATATATCTTATGTATTTAGATATCTAAAACTTAGACTTTACTTTTGAACATTTATACCACCCAAATCTCTTTTTGTATTATAACAATTTTGGTGTTAGGTACAAAAATACATAGAGATGTGTGTGTGTGTGTGTGTGTGTGTGTGTGTGTGTGTGTGTGTGTGTGTGTGTGTGTGTGTGTGTGTGTGGACATAGACTCAAACCCCTATAGAATTTGAAATGAGTTTCAAATTCAATAGAATGGTGTCATGCTTAAAGTTAAAGTTTTCAATTTAGTAGTGATTTCAGCTTTATGTTCCTATAAAGATTGCTCTTGAATATAGGTGCAATTGTTGTCATGATTATAAAGTGAAAGCAAAAAGCATGTAAAGTGCTGATCTAGGAGGCTAACCTACAAATGTAATGTAATGGTTGAAAAAAATAAATTAGAAGGTGTAGAACTTGAGCTTACTTTTAGGGGGTGAAACCAATATTTGATGTAGAAGTCAAATCGATGTCCATACCTTTTTCTTATTGTATTAATGTAGAGAATTGAAGTGTAATTGAAGTGTATAGATTAGCTCATAATATATTATTTTTGTTCCTTTCTCTTTTTATTTTTAAAGGAGTCGTCAGTTTGTTTATCTTCTCGTACTTATCTTTTATGAATAAGTTTTTTTTTTCAGATCATATGAATGATCGAGAGAAGAGAGGAACCAGAAAAACATGATAGACGACAAATGTTGACAAATAAAAGAAAGAATGTAGAGAATTTTCGTGCAGCAAACATCGTTAGGATATGTCAAACATATACATCCAAACAAGATCAGATTGAAATAACTAGTGTCAAATATCATCGAAAGAATGCATACGAAAGCTACCCACAACCTGAGATTAAGGTGTATTTTTCTGTTATGGGGTCTAGAGTGCTCTCAAGTGGATTTATCCCACTTAGTTAATTACATCTTAGGGGCTCCCCATGATTACTCTTGATCAAGGGAGTTTTGCCTACATTTAAAGTGACAACTAACATAGGGCTATCAAGGGACGGTTATTTTGCATGGAAATGCTTCGATGCTTTCAAAGCTCCTGTTAAGCCATGGAGCAAAAAGTGAATCTCTCACGGTCCCCCGCATGGGTGACAGATCATCGACCTACGGAGTCTGTGAAATAACTGAATCTTCCTAACGGAATTCCCAATACGTCAAAGCACATTCGGACCATATAGGCAGAGGACAAATCGTCAAAACTCAAACTAGCGACAGCTCATTATTAATCAGGCCGTCAAGATGATACCAACGAAAGCAAAATGGGAGCGACATGGTTCAAAGTGGGTGGTCATAGGAAGAGATGAGTAATCCATAACAGGTAGACGTAGACAAATTGGGACACCACATACCCATCATGAGCATAGTTTATTATTCCTTGAATTTCACCAATAACTATTATGATCCTTTCGAAGGCTTAAATCCATATCATGTGTATAGTCACAATACAGGTTACAAAATTTGGATCATAATATATAGGAACTTTATCATTACATTCTTGCACCAATCTCTACAAATTAATTGACTGAGACATGATTATAGTTAAATATAATAGGTATGTTATAAATAAATAAGCCCTTGCATATGTTATATGAAGTACAACATGGTGTATAACATGAAGTATAACATGGTGTACCATGTCGTCCCCAATATTAAATTATATTACAATATGGTTGTACTCATAAATAAATGTTGTTAAAAACTTGTTAAACTATAGATCAGACATTCTTGAGCTCTTACACATGCTATAACATGTAGTACGACATGATTATACTAATGAAAAAAAAGATTTAAAAACATGTTTTATTATATACCAAATGTTCATAATGTCCTTACCAATATTATAATATTTAATAAAAGATGGTTGTACTCATTGAAAAATAATTTTAAAACTATGTTGAACTATATAGAACAAACGATTTTAAGCCCTTACACATGTTATAACATGTAGTACAACATGGTTGTAATGCTGAAAAAATGATTTTAAATCTTGTTATATTATAGACCAAATGTTCATAATGCATATAGCTATATTATAATATGTAGTACAAAATGGTTGTACTCGTCAAAAAATGATGTTAAATTATGTTAAACTATAGACTAATTGTTCATAATGTATTTACCCATATTATAATATGTAGTACAACATAGTTGTACTGGTCAGAAAATGATGTAAAACCATGTTGTATACGAAACGAAACGTTCATAAAACATTTACTAAAGAACCATGATGTCCAACCATGTAGTAAAATAAGGTCGTACTTATGTAAAATATTGTAAATATGATGTTCCAATAAAGAAAAAAATGATTTATAACCATCTTTTGCTAAGTAAAATTTAATTGGTGTTCAGACAAAATTATCCGTTCGGACTTCGGATGTAACATTTCTTTCATTAAAAGCTGAGTAAAACATATAACTTCACATATTATAATCCCTCATCTCTACACAAGGAATCATCTACGAGAAAAAAACTAATCGATGTGTATGATTATTGTTCATTACGATGCACTTTCACCTTTTTCTCACCCACTTCCATAACATCTATAATAGCTTACAATTTACTGATCAATAATCAAAAGTTGATCGTCAGGATATGCTTTCTTTCTCATCAATGTTTAGAAACACTCTACACTCACATGCCATGAATTCAAGTGTATGCTAAAAATGTCAAATCAACCAACAAAAATTAGAAAATTATCTCTAAATTTTAAATATTTGTGTGTTTTTTTTTTTGAAAACTCTTGTCTACTGAAAATTAATTAGCGACGTCTATTTCAACGTTAAGTTTTTTTCTACGCAGATCGAGAATAGCGTCGAAAAAAATCGTGTTCGACACTAATCCGATAATTCTTGTAGTGTAATCTTGACCTAAAACCTTACCCCAGCCTCTTGGTTGGCATCCACGGTCGAGGATTCAAATCCTCTCCAGCACAGCTGATCTTAAATTGTGACTCGGATTGTTAGACACATTAGAGTAGGGTTGTAAACGAGCCGAGCTTGAGCTCGTGTTCGGCTAGTTTGAAATAGCTCGTGTTCGAAATCGGCTCGTGAACAGCGTGTTCGTGTTCGACTCGATTTAAATATTCGTGTTCGTGTTCGGCTCGAGATTAACTTGTTAAACTCAAATTGAGAAAAGTAGATGTAAAGTGTGAGATTCAAACCAGGTTCAAATCTATACAACAGAAGACACCAACCACATTGTCACATGAGATGTTATGATTTAAATTTAGACATAAATATATATAATATATTACTATATAAATAATATATGTAATATATTGTTATATAAAAAAATATATATATATATATAGCCATTTCGAGCCGAACACGAGTGAACAAACTGTTATTCGTGTTCGACTCGTTTACATTTCGATCCTAAAAATTTGTTCTTATTCGGCTCGTTAAGCTTAACGAACGAGTCAAACACGAGCTTTTTACAAACAACGAGCCAAATTGACAGCCCTACATTAAAGATCGCCGGAGACTCTTGTGGATTCCTCGAGAATAAATATATCTGAGCCTAGTCCCATACGAGTGCTTGCGGTCCCCCTCACTTGGGTAGTTGAAGCTATATATATATATATATATATATATATATGGCATGAGAATGGTTTTGATTTGAAAGGAACAAAACTTAAAAAAGGTCATAGGGGCATAGACTTACCGCAATGTTTTAAACTTTGTGTGGATCTACAGTGAAAAGTGAATTAGATTTGTTTGCTCTTCCCAAAAGCCACCTAGGCCTCTACTCCTCAACAAGCCAATGACTGCACCAAAAGGCTTTTATGAAAGCGAAAGCTACATTAAATTAAAGAAATCACTTTTAAGCAGCGGCTTGTGACTTTGCAAATATAATTGAAAAGTGCAAGAATAGTTTTTGACAATTTATATGGAGTTATTTTCCGTCCAGAATTTATAGAAGTCTCAAAACAGTCTCTGTCTATTTTAGATTTGAGCTATAATAGTCATTCATGATAGGGGTGTAAACGAGCCGAACACGAGCGAGGCATGCGAGGCTCGTGTTCGGCTCGTTTATATTTCGAGCCCAAAAGGTGTGTTTGTGTTCGGCTAGTTTGCTTAACGAGCCGAACACGAGCTGTTCACGAACAAAGAGTCCTTTTAACAGCCCTAATCACGTAGTCATAAGACGACAAAAGTTTACATGTAGCAATAAGATGTTAAGGGTTGGAGCAAGATTTAAAAATTATAGTTTATATTAAAACATCATTGGAATCTAATTTAATAGTTTTTATTCTATTTTCTTAATTAATACTTTTAATTGATTATAAATCTTTGTAGCCTTATAGTTAATTTAATTTTTTTAAAATACTACTCATCAATATATATATATATATATATATAAAATTGATGAGTAGTATTTTGAGCCAAAACGAGCCAAACACATCTTTGTTAGTGTTCGGCTCGTTAACTTATCGAACAAAATTAACGAGCCGAACACGAGCTTCTTAACGAGTCGACAACAGCTGTTCGCGAACAACGAGCCGTTTTGCCAGCCCTACTTCATGAGAATTATTTCAACTTCAATTAAATAGTCTCATAACTATTTTGACGCATCTATAAATTCTATACGTAACTCTTATAAAAATGATATTTTGATTTCAAAAATACCGCTTGCACTTTTTTTTAGAATTGACACCAAGATGCTATAATTGTAAATAGCAAACTTTGGGTGATAGATATGTAAATACATAAACAATATGTGGTATATATGTAATTTCCCTTGTAAGTAAACCCTTGGTTTTAAGGAGTTCGAACGTGAACCAATTTGTGAAATAGAGCATTAACAGGTGCGAATTTGTAAATGAGCAGGTGCCATTTATATACATTCCACATTATTCTTTTGTATTTACATATCTAACACATAAAATATTCATATTTACAGGCATATTCTCCAAATCCTTAATATTGCATCAACAATGCCACCATCATGATTTAAAGCTAGTAATTAACAATAATTATACGATTATATTATAAAAAAACTGATAAACAGAGCTTCTTCTTCTTCTTCCCCATGGCTTCAATCAAGCGGAAACAACGACTCATGACCTAGAACAAAAGAAACCTGCTAAGGTGTTAAGCACCCACTGCACCAGACAAATCGATCTCATTTTCATTTCCTAACACTTGGGAAGATCAAGCGGCGGAGGCGCGGTGGACTGCAACTCCCCCGCTCCATTCTCCACCAGAAACGCCATGGCTAACCCCCATGAAAGATGAGAGTCAATATGACAATGAACAAACCAAACCCCAGGGTTATCAGCCACGAACCTTATCACCCCCCACCCCTTCACCGGCACCCCCACCGTATTCCGGCGAGGCGGGTCTACAAGATTGAACTTCGCCGCATCCCTCTTCGCGTCGAAGTTTCCCCTCCCCGTCGCCAGCACTAAGAACTCGTAGCCATGGATATGCATGGGGTGTTCCTCCGACATGTATATATTAGTCCCCTGCATCACCAGCTGCACAACAGAACCGTATTTCAGCGGGTAAAGCTTCGTAGCCCTCACCGGTTGGTAGAGGCTGGTGCTTATGTTATCTCCGGTGTAGTCAAATTTGACCGGCGGGGAAGCCGGGAAGTCAGTCGTGAACACGCCGCGAACCCCTGATTGTGCGGCTTGGAGCAAAGAGAGACCTTTAGGCAGAACAAATGAGTAATTGTTCATGCTGGTGGTGAACAGAGTACCGTTTGGACCGCTGCAAGTTTTCCCCTGCTGGCAGCTGATCAGACCCAGCCCGACGGTGAAGAAGAGGTGCTCGTCCACTGGTGCCGGGATTTTAACGGCGTAGAGGCCCTTAATACCGGCCGAGAAAGCGGCGACAGCGGCGGTGTCGTTGTAGGGCGGTAAAACAGGGAGCTTGGGCGGCGAGTGACCGGGGGTTTGGTTTTCGTAGATGAGGATGGCGGTGGTGGTTGTGTTGTCGAAAGGGGTGTTGAGGGAGCCGCTTTGGTATGCTCGGGCGGCAATGTAGTAGCGGCCGGCGGGCCGGTTGGCATGGATGAGCACGTCGGTGGTCTGGCCCGGCGCGATTAGAACGACGGAGGTTGTGAAGGGTTTGGTGTAGGAGGAGTCGGCTGCTACGACGGTCATATTGTGGTCGGCTACGGAGACGAAGAGCTCCGTGAGCATGGCGGCGTTGATAAAGCGGAGGAGAATGGTCTCGCCGGCCGCCACCGGGATTACGGTGGTTTCTGCAGTGATGATTTCATGTTTGTATGTTGTAAATTATAAAAAGGTGGTAAATTGTGAAGGAATGTATTACCTTTTGTGGAGCATTTGTAGAGGTCTCCAGGTTGGCCGTTGATGGTGAGGGAGTCGGAGGGCTGAGGGGCGGCGCCGGTCTTCAGGGCTCGCCGGATTATGTCCAGGGGGTTTGCATTCCACCACTCGCCTGTTAAGGTTAATTAAATCAATAATTATTATTGTTGCTTGTTAAAGATTTAAGGGTTATGAATGTAAATATGAAAATTTAGGGGTTAGTTATGCAAACAGATAAAAAGGATGCAGCATGCATGTCAATGCCTCGAATATTAAATAAGAAATTATGAATTATTTAGTTTGATGGAAATTTGCATTACATGTAAATTTTTATGTGTTGTCTATGTAATGTAATATCACAAAAGGTCGCGAGCTAATTTCGAGTTGATTTCAAGTTGTGCTTAGTTTCAACTTTGAGATGGATCGAGTTGATTCCGAGCTAAAACGAATCCGAACAACTCAATTTGAGTAAGCTCGTTTCGATTTTGAACCGTATCAAGCTCAATTCAATTTTGAAGCGGCTCTACTTGAACGATAACTGGGAAAGAAATTACAATACCAAGAATGAGTGGGAATTCACACTTGGGAGGGGCGAAAGGATAAGAGCAATGCAGCTTTGGAAGAATTATTAGGGCCCCATGGACGGTAGCCCTAAGCCAAGAGTTGTGAGCGTGCCACCATAAGGTCCCCTCCTGATCCTCTACGCTGAACCTGTATGTATAACTCCCTCCAGCCTGAATTGGGCACTGCGTCACATAAGCCGGCCCATCTGCCCACCCATTTCTCAGCTGCCTGATTCCATGCCTGCCCACAAATGCACATGTATCAACACCAAATTTACATATAAATATTTACATGCATACCACTCATTTTCTACATATTTACCTATCGAACACCTACAACTTTAAATTTTACACAAGAAGTTTAAAAGTTATAATGGTGGCACTTTGGTGGTTAACTGTCTGTAACGACTGCAGTTATTTGAAGAAGCAGTTGTGAAACTGTTGCTCAAAAAACTTTGATGGTTCAAATAATCAGATCATAGCTTTCTAGTAGCCACCATATTTAGTTACAACTTAAAGTCGTTACTTCTAAAAAAAAAAGCAAAATACAATTGTGCCAAACTTAAAAAACTGTGATAATGCACCACACCGTCACCACAAGCTCACACAAAATATAAGAAGTAAACTTTAGATGTTTGATATGTAAATACATAATGGGGTGGTATGCATGCAAGTAAATGCCCAATATACATATATTTGTAGTTCAGCATACCAATGAAGCGTAATATTATACTTGGCTTGGTTAACAACTCTGATAACTAGACTGTCTCCATTTCTGACCAGGAGAGTTGGTCCGGGGAACTGCCCATTTACAGTGATAGTTGAGCGTGTGTGGCACAACCTCTTCACTGGCACAGCTTTTATCTATTATTAAAGAGATTTACTCTGTGGATCAGTTGAGAGCTACGTACATATATGCATGATATTTGATATAGAAGGCGTACCACAAAGTCATGTTGGTGAACTTCTGCATTGGGCGCAAGGAAGAGAACAGAGAACCAGAGAAATAACCAGAAGGAAGAAGATGAAGAAAGGTTGTCAATCTCCATAGTTATGGACTTGTGGGCTGTAGTGATGGAGGGCATGGGGGTGATATATGAGGTTTTCTTTGAGTAAAAGTATGAGGTGGGGTCATGTCATTGGTTCTGTAGAGATTGAAAGATTAGGTTTTTGAGATATTATGTTATATTTCAAAAGGTTTGAACTACAAAAAATTTATGTTGGTTGATAATAGCATTTGATGGCTAACGAACAATAACTATTGAAGAGGCAAACAAGTTATTGTTGTTACAGGGTCAGAATCAGCTTATATATATATCTAGGGTGGATTATTGCCCCCTCTTTAATTTATAATTTCTCTATATTATCCCCCCTCCCACAATTAACCACAATTTATCATGATATATTTCAAAAGCTTTGACATAAAACAAGCCTCGGTGGTGGACAATATCATTTTGTGGCTTATGAAAGACCACCATTGTGGAAGCAACAAGCGCCTCACAATTTCTTTTATATAAATAGTAAAATTTAATTTTTTTTTCTTAATTTTATTTATTATGTTATTCTAAATTTAATACATGTATAAATCAACCTACAACCCTTCTTTTGGTGCTCAAGATCATAGATACCTTCTTTTTATGCAGGGAATCATGGAGAAAAGCAAAAAAAAATGCAACTTTTGGTCTATGATGTACTATTATGCCTTTTGCGTAGGCAATGGATAAAATAAGATCCAACATTAAAAACATTAAATCATATCATATTCATTCTAATTCAAAATATATTTTGCATTATCATTTGTGAAGCAATCGCAGAAAGAAGTCATAACTAAAAAGATTGAAATGTGCTGCAATCCCCTGCTGTAATTCAGCAGAAACAATTTCTCACATTTAATCCGCTCTCACTTGCAGAACAAGCAATCAAAATCAGCTACCTAAAATCCCCAAACCAGGCACACACACCAATGATGAAGCCAATCAAATACCCTAAACTCAAACAGAGCAGCAGAAGTCTCCATCCGGATCCATCACAAACTCAATCAAAAGCTCTTGAAACTCCTAGCATTTGGGAAGATCAAGCGGCGGCGGAATGGTTGACTGAAGTTTTCCCACTCCATTCTCCACCAAGAAAGCCATGGCTAATCCCCACGTCAAATGCGACTCTATATGACAGTGAACGAACCAGACCCCAGGGTTATCAGCCACAAACCTAATCACCGCCCACCCCAGCACCGGCACCTCCACGGTGTTCCGCCGCGGCGGATCAACAAGATTGAATTTTGCAGTATCCCTCTTGGCGTCGAAGTTTCCCATCCCCGAAGCCAGAACATAAAACTCGTATCCATGGATGTGCATCGGGTGTTCCTCCGCTGCCGAAATATTGGTCCCCTGCATCACTATCTGAACAACAGAGCCGTATTTCAGCGGGTAGAGCTTCGTCGCCCTAACCGGTTGGTAAAGGTTCGGACTTACATTGCCGGTGTAGTCAAATTTCACCGGCGGGGTTGCCGGAAAATCAGTCGTGAACACGCCGGGAACCTTTGACTGCGCTGCTTGCAGCAAAGAGAGACCTTTCGGGAGCACAAATGAGTAATTGTTCATGCTAGCGGTCAGCCGAGTGTTGTTCGGACCGGCGCATGTTCTTCCCGGCGGGCAGTTGGAGAGACCCAACCCGACGGTGAAGAAGAGGCGCTCGTCTACAGGAGCGGGGACTTTGACCGGTCGCCGGCTCTTAATGCTCGCCAAGAATGCAATGGCGGTTGCGGTGTCGTTGAAGGCGGGTAAGACGGCGGGTTTTGGGGGGGAGGAAATGGGGCTGTTGGAGTAGCTGAGGATGGCGGGGGTTGTTGTGTTGTCGAAAGCGGTGCCTGGTGGAGCGCTGTTGTATGCTTGAGCGGCGAGGTAGTAGCGGCCGGCGGGCTGGTTGGTTTGGATGAGGATGTCGGTGGTCTGGCCGGGGCCGAGAAGGATGACGGAGGTTGTGAAGGGCTTTGTGTAGGAGGCGTCGGCGGCCACCACAGTCATTTTGTGATCTGCGATGGAGAAAAACAGCTCGGTGATCATGGCGGCGTTGATGAGGCGGAGGAGTATCGTCTCGCCGGAGCTCACGGGGAAAACGGTGGTTCCTGCATTGGTATCGGATTTGTGTCAATAGTAAGAGTAAATGAGTGTGAATTTGATGTGTATCGGTAATATTGAGATGATATTCAAGTAAATGCTTCCTCAGTACCATCAAACTCAGGATCAAATGTTATGTAGGTAGCCCGGTCTTAGAGTACAATATGATTGTATTTTTTATTTTTATTTCATACAATCATGTTGCACAAAGTACAAAAAATCAAAAAAATATCTCAATATGAAAGCCATAAAATACAATATGGCCAAAAGTAAGACTACACCGTACTGCATGACCGGGAAGAGTTTCAGACTTCTCTATTTTTTAGATAATGAAGATTTGATTGTATTATGATAATAGTGTAATGATATTCGTGAACCCATGATCAAACCACACATGAATATGTAATACATAATGTTCGCTTGTAGATTTGATCTTATTATGATCATGGTGTGGTGGCATTCATTATAATATTATCAATTCATATATCTGATATGATATAACATGTGATATTCGCTCTTGAGCATAGGCTATGACGCGAGAGATTAAATCACCTTTGGTGGAGCAATTGTAGAGATCTCCTGGCTGACCGTTAATGGTGAAGGCATCAGAGCTGTTTGGAGCCGCTCCAGTCTTTAGGGCCTGCCGGATTACATCAAGGGGGTTCTGATTCCACCACTCACCTGTCATTGTTGTAGCTACTGTTAGATTACATACATCTATTTTTTGGGGGCAATAAGAAACAATTTCTTTCTACCACAACTTCAACTTTCTTTTCATGCACATGTAAAATGGCATGTAAGTGAAAAAATTGATGTTTAAACATTAAATATGTAAATATGTAAGAATTGAGTAGTATGTATGTAAGACTTTCATGAATAGATTAGCATACCAAGAAGCACAGGGAACTCTCTGTGAGGTTTGAGAAAAGGATAAGCAGAATGCTTAGGAAAAATTATCAGAGCTCCATAAACAGTAGCCCTAAGCCAAGAACTGTGTGCATGCCACCACAACGTCCCCTCTTGATTCTCTATCTTGAATCGATACGTATAAGCCCCCCCTGGCTGAATCGGGCACTGTGTCACATAAGCCGGCCCGTCCGCCCACCCATTTCTCATCTGTCTGATTCCATGCCTGCCCACAAAATCATGTATAATCATCAAACATACAATCATATATAATCCCCCACTATTTACATAGATTTTGTACATAGAGCTGTAACATACCAATGAATAGTAATGTTATACTTGGCTTGGTTAACAACTTTGACAGCAAGACTGTCGCCATTTCTAACCTTGAGGGTGGGACCGGGGAACTGGCCATTAACTGTAATAATCGTGCGTGTGTGGCACAGCCTCTTCACCGGCTTCGCTTTTACAACAAAGTCATGGTAGTGAACTTCTGCATTGGCGATGAGAATCTGCATGGAGAACCAGAGAAGGAAGAAGAAGGACAGAGAAGAAGAGGTGGAGGTTTTGGTGCCAATCTCCATGGTTTGGGGTCTGGAAGGTTTGGTTGAGCTGGAGAAGGTAGTCATGGGAGGGATGATGAGGTTTTCTTATATAAATGTGGGAGGAGGGAATGAGTAATGGGTTCGTTAGAGGTTGGAAGATTAGGTTTTTGTGAGGTGTGATGAACAGTTAGGTTTAATAAAATAACGGTCGAATTGTGAGAAGGCTGATCTGATATTAGCTTTAAAGTCGTTGCAACTACTAATATATGATCACTGTGCAATAACGAAACGTAGATTATAAAATGAATAATACATGCATGCTCATTACCTGCTCCTTAGATTTGTATAGATTGTTATTTATATAGTTCACAACTTTATTTTCCAGATGTTACATTTTTTTCTTATTTTCTATGATAAGAAATATTTTGGGGGATTTATATACATGCCGCCCAATTTCTACCTATTTATGTATGTGACATGTAAAGTTTGCTTTCTTACATTTATATCATCTAAATCATTCGTATATCACATCAAAATTAGTCCTCGGATCGCACCCAAGGAATAAAATTGCACGAGGAACGAGAAAGAACATTTGAGAGAATATACAAATTCTCTTCGAGATTTGACCGAAATTTTTTTTAATGAAAGAAAAAGAAAGAGCCCCCCTCCCTTGCCTTGATTCTTATAATAGCCCCTATTTATATTGGGTTGACATTTGGAGAAAGGATGTGTCGTATCATTCCAATGTTAAAAGTTTTGGGTGGTTATAAGATTTCAAGTTTAAGTGCTTTCCGCTAGTTGTGTAAGATTGGTGAGACATGACCTTTGAAGAATATTGAGAGTTCTATCATAAGCTTCCACCTAGAACGTTTTTTTTGGCGCTTGAGCCTTCAAGCACTCGCTTTGGATTGCTCGATCACGGGACCCTTGACCTTGACCACTCAACGTCGAACGTTAGTTGGTTCTCTAGGACTTTCTGATATGTCGGTTGGCATCTCATTTGTAGCTCAACTCACATCTCCTAACTTGGCCTTGATCGTTTGGCCTTGGATCCACTCAACTTCATATTAATTTTTGGAGGACGCGGGATTCTAATTAGTCGATACGTGCTGCTTTTCTAGCTCCCTTAACGATCTTCCTCGATAAAAGTTTGTTGTTGCTATCAAACTCCTGGGATCATCTCTTAGTTTGCTTATATTCGATTGATCAGGGACGTTGACTCTATGATTATCGATCAAGCTACTTTCATCAATAAATTCATTATCTGACATGAATCTCAAAGCATGACATGTGTTTCAAAGTGATCTTTTGAGTAAGAAATATTCAATTTTTGATTAAAAGTCATCACAAGCTCCAATTTCAGCGTACTTATTGTAAAACTGATTAGCTTGACGCGACAGACCAAATGATATCAAAATTGGTCCAATTTGAGTCAAATCAAGCTTCTATCAAGCCATTAAATTGATTTTAAAACTTTATGAGTATATTTGGAAGGTTAAACAGGCATCGAATGTACAAGCTTATAGTTGAATTGAACATCTCAATAAGATGTATCTAACGAGTCCAAGATCGCTCAATCTAAGCACTTAGACGATAATATGTTACTCTACCACTACGAATTTTCTAACACGCATCATGTCTACATAGAGATATATCTTTTCATGAACTTATCTGTTATAATTTACTTTTACAATTACAAATCATCTACACTCTTAACGAATTTGCCATAAATAGAAGGTTAAAATGCTAATAAAATAAAGTTCTACCGTTTCAGTCCTAATTATGCAATCAGCTTAACAAACTTGAATTTCTTAATAAACTTGTGATTAATACCACATATGTCTGCAAAAGGTTTGGTTGGGGTGGTTAAGAGTTGTTATTCGGTAGCCATTTGACCACTTCGCTGCAAGGCTAATGGGGACCGGACGTTTCATTTTTATATCTATTTTCTAAGTACATAACTTAGTTTATACAGTTATTATGATTAATGACAATTGGCACATTGTGTCGGATGTCATGAATCCAGCCCAAGTTTCTTAGTATTTACTTCTCCTTTTCTTTTGAATACTATCTTTATCTTGGTCATATAATGTTAATAACAATAATATATTATAGTTTTAATATGTATTTAGTGAAGTGTATCCCGGTTTGTTGGTTGGCATCCGCGGTATGAGACCCCTCAGGTCGGAGGTTTGAATCCCCTCTGACATAGTTAGTCATTAAGAGGTGGTACTCGAATTGTTAGACACATTAGGGGTGACTGAAGGCTCGTATAATAGGCTCTAACCAGAGGCTATTATAGGAGCATTCTGTCATCTCTCATGTGTCTAACAATTCTAGTACCATCCTCTATACAGCGACCGTCATCAGAGGGGAATTCGAACCCCCGACCTCTGGGGCTTACAACTGACTCGCAGATTCCAACTAACAAATTGGGATAAATAAACACACACAGACACACATAAAAACAAAAATCAACAGAAAGCATCATGAGTTCACAATCAAATGAGGTCTTCAAAGAACCATGACTAGCTGATAACCAAGTTGATAATTAACTAATGACAAAAAAAAAAAACGTCAAATTGCGTAATATTTTTTTGACTTATAATTAATATTTATTTAAAATATGAAAAGCATTGACGAGGTCAATTGAAGGGGATGAAATATAATTAAAGGGGCATTTACATAAATACCACCCAATTTTTATATATTTATATATGGAATCCTTAAACTTTAATTTTTACATATCGATGGGGTTTTGCTGAATAAAGCACCAAAATTTAGTCGGATATAGCTAGATGATCAAGGTGTTCTAACTAGAAAGGGATTGAATGGATAAGCGGGGCGATCTAACCATAGGATGCCATTGACAGGATGGTTAAAAGTGGCTTAGTCAATCAAAATGTTAATCCAATCAACACGGTAATATAAGAAGGCTAAGGGTGCGTTTGGGGCGGCAGTGCGGTGTCACACAATAGTTTTTTTCTGTTTAACAAAACTTGCATTTTGTCTGTTTATTCAAAAAATTATAGCTGAAAGCTGCTTTTGCCATCAGACTTGGTTTAATGCAGCTGCTGCTAGAAAGTTGCAGCTTGATTTTTTTGTTTTTTAAAAAGAAAAAAATTGTAAAAGCCACCACAACTTTTTGATCAACAGCTTCTTCTACAGCAGTTTCACAATCCATTCTTCTAGCAACTGCAGCTGTGCCAAACAGACCCTTGGTTTGCACTAAACTTAAATATACTCATTGGGGATGTCAATCAAATTCATGTATGGGGGTTTTTTTTTAATTGTGCCCAATATAAACGGGTAACTGAAAAAATATACTAAGAGTGGAATATGATCTTTCTTCTTTATTTTATCTTTTTAGAAGACTAGATTCATATGCAATAGGGAGTGTTTATCGGATCATATGATCATCTTATCTTCTCCCACATTTATCGCAAATATTTAATATTAGCCTTGTTAAGGAATTACCTAATTTTTAGCAAATAGAAGCAATCACTATATGCAACATGTTCATAGAAAAAGATTTGACAAAAGATGTAATCTATGTTGATTGAAATATCTTACAAATACATCAAGATCTAACATATCAGCCTTCAAACATCAAGTTTAACACAAAATATGCCTAAGCATGTATATTTTTGACTATATTCCATAGATAGGGGCATTAGATGACATTCATCTATATTAATCAACAAATAGAGTCTTCCTTCATAGACATTTTTCAATCATAAAAGGTTCTACGCAAGTTGGCACAAATTGTCGGTGCCTATGGCTATGAGTGACGATGGAGCAAATTAAATTTAGCACCATGTCTCCAGCCATGAAAGCCCCAAGGCTTGCCAATTTATCAATTGCTTTAGCCAAACAAGCATGATACCATTCTAGGTTTTGTTGGGGAGTTTTCTCGCACCTCCAAATCTTGCAAGGTATATATATATATATATATATGTATATATATAGTACAATATACCCACAAAATCTCTCAGAGTTTTTCATCCGATTTTTTTCACATTAGCATAAAAAATCAAAATTTTATTAAAGGCTTCGAGCAAGTTATTTGCTCTCACATAATGTATAATGGAATAATGACAACGAATTTGATGGTGTTGAACAAATATTTTAATTTTAGTATTTTTATGGGCCAATTCATTGTCGAATATGATTCAACATGGCACATCAAATCGATATATGATTTCTTATGAAAATGTAACACATTTCTAGTTTTTACTTCTATTAAAGGGACAACTTTTGCCCATTTAGAAAAAAATAATCAATTGCCGCAAGAATAAATTTATGTCATTAAATGACGGAGCATAAATAGGACATATAATATGGCACAACAACCTGATTCTCTGATTATGGGTTGTTTCCACAAGATGTTATTATATCTCTAATTCGTTTTGATCCGATCTCATTTCGATCATACGTTTTTTGGGATATTAAGTGAAGATCATCTTATGAAAGTTTTCCACGTTCTTTTAAATTGTTTTTTAGTTTTTCTCATCATTTCTTTCTTACAAATTTCTCTCTTATGCGGATCATTTTCATGATTCAAAGGAGAGATTTATTTGGAAAGAGAATTAGAAGACCGCGTTAAGACAAGCTGGTGATAAAAAAAAAAAGAACGAAAACAAACACTTTTATTGGAAAACACGCATGGACTCATATCCAACCTAAAATTTGAACAAGATAACTAGATTTTAATAGGAAAATACATATGGATTTTACAACTATCCAAGAGCTAATCAAATGGTTTTCATTAAACTTGAATACTTAACGATGGAATGCACATGTGGACTCACATTCACCCTAGAGGTAAGCAAGGTGATTAGATAGGGCTAGAAAACACCACCCGATCTTGCAGCTATTCAAGAGCTAATTAAAAGTGTAGACTTTTCGAGGAGTATGGATAGGAATGCCTCATCCTACCCGTGAAGAAGGGCGACTCCGGCGAGCTCACAATATCTCTTTTGGATGGAGAGCATCATCCTTCATCGGTTAAGACGAAACTCCGATGAGCTCTGGCGATCTCTTCGGCTAGGAGTGCTCATTCATTTATTTGGGGAAGGGCTTGTGTGAGCTTCTCTCCTACCAGAAGAAACGTGTATGCAACCTCTGTGATGATGAGATCCTTAAAACCTTCGTGTTTTCTTAATTAGTTTGCCCTAAGATTAATTTCTTACTAGGTGTTGTGGGTTCGGTCACCTACATGAGGCGAGTTGGCCGACCGACACTAGTCGACACGACTACATGCCTTTGGATGGATCGTTCATTTTCTAGAGGAAGCCCTAGGTTAGGAAGCTTTCGTTGGACACATTCCTAGCGAATCCGAGAGTTTCCCTTGTGAGCCTTAGATCTACACCTAAGCGACTCGGAATTCCAATTTTCCCACTGTTTTGGCGCTTCCAACCTTCCTTGGAGGGGTTGGGATAGTTTTATCTTGAAGAATGGGAAAAGCTTTGTAGTTAGCCCCAAAAATGAACCCGATCGACCGCTTGACCCGGAATATGAGTCGATCGACCAAACCAACTCGATCTCTCTCTTTTGATTTGATCGATCGTCTCAACATAATAGACTCATTTTTTAGGCTTGATCTACCACCTAACCCGAGCGCTCTATCTTTTGGGTTTGATTGACCGCATCAGTTTGATCACCCGCTTTGGGTCTAATTGATCATCTTAAGCATATCAACTCATTTTATGGGATTGATCGGCCGCTCGAGCCTAATCGCCCGATCTGTTGGGTTGATTGATCACACCAGTTCGATCACCCGCTTTGGGTCGGATCAACCGTCCTAATTTGTACGACCCATTTCCAGGGCTCGATCGGCCGCTTCGGCCTTGTCGCTTGATCTTTTGGGTTCGATTAAGCGCACTGATTCAATCACCCCCTTTGGGTTTGATTAATTATCCCAAATCGATCAAACCTCCCTTTTGGCTTGACCAGACGTCACGACCTATCGACCGATCAATTGCATATTTGTATACTCTTTGCATCATATTGCATGTGTATGAAAAATCATATTTTGATTTGATGTCTACGATGTGTCATCGCATGTAAAGCATGATTGGGTGTCACTTTGAACATTCAATATTTGGAGTGTCACTTTTAGCACCCCCACTTGTGGTGGCTCTTTGAGGCTCACACTTGTGTATTCCCCGCATATGACGTTGTAAGCATGAGGATTGACGCTTGCACACTTTGGGAGGAGTTGGCTCACTCATAGGCCATCTATCTCACTTCCTACGCGTCGTCTAGAGGATCATAGATATTTCACATTATGTCAATCACAAGTCACGTTTCTTAGCCACTGAACTCGCGCGAGGCACAATGTATGTCCACCTAGGTGTGTGATTCTCACTTGTAAGGGTCACATTGTTTAGCCTATTTAGTATTTAGCATTTCAGTATGCTTGTCATTCTACATGTCATATGCTTGACTATTTTTTTTATGTTTGTTGCATATCTTGCATATTTACATATGCGCTCAGTGAGTGCCTCTCAGGTAGATTGTAAATCATTTTCATAGCTCAATCACCCACCTAAAGTTTACTGGCACAAAACTCGCAAGAACGAACCTACCGACATTCCTCAACCTAGTCGGGCAAATGATGAAAACGGCCCAGATCTACAGAGGCCGATTGGGGCCTCCCGGTCCACCCTTCGGCCACAACCTCCCACGAAGTGACCAAATAGGTCATTCCCCCAAGCTCCCAGCGCGTGGCCGCTTGACCCAAAATCTGGCCAGGTTGGCTGGGTGTCATTCCAGGCTCACGACCGGACTCTATTTTTCTAGAGCCGGAGTCTACAATTATTAAATAAAAAAAATAAATTTTAAATATTATATTTGTAAATACACAAAAATTGTGTGGTATATATTTGTAAATCTCTCAAAAAGAAATTTATATTTTTATATTTCAATTTCGCCCTCCAAAATAAAATAGTAAGGTTGGTTACGCCAGCAAAAGTTTGGGACGCTTGTCATAGTTCTTATCAGCAGCTAATTTTTTAACCAACGCATAGCTTTCCACACAGTTAGAGAGGATGTTTATACAGCCATGATCCTGCAGTGTTAGTTAGGACAGCCTTTTCTTAATTATCATTAGATTAACAAATTAATTAATTACGTTTACAAGGGATTTACTAAAAATATTAATATTAAAATTTTATTTTTTAATTTATCAAATATTCAGCCCATCAATGCAGGTTTAATTGTATGGAGGGCAGAGCTAAGGGTGTAAGTGAGCCAAACTGACTCGTGAGCTGACTCGACTCAGTTTCGTATGTGGCTCATGAGCTCGATAAGCTAACAAGTTAAGCTCAAGCTAAACTAAACTTAATATATATATATATATATACCATCCAATCCTCAAGGATTTACATAAATAGCCCCCAAACTCTATATGAAAAAATAAAACGATGGTATATACGTGAGAATTGTGAACTTAGGGCCCGTTTAGGGCAGCTTATAAGTGCGGGCGGCATTTTCAAAATGCCACCGTACCGTTTGGTTCGCGCTTTTCGTCAGCTTATCCGAAGCCGCGTTTCAGGATAAGCTTATCTGAAGCCGCGTTTCAAGATAAACAGCTTATTCTGAAACGCACAAACTGTCACTTAATGTGATGCAAATGCATGAGAATTGAGAGGTATGTATGTAAATCATCATATTTGTATTTTTTTTAATTTATTTATTTATGAATTTTAGTAATATTTTTAAGTTTTACTTTCTCTCAGGACATATTTGTAAAAACCTCTTTTGTGTATTTAACAAGTTTGTCCATCTTGAAAATAGAGTTTTGTGTGTGTGTAATTTGCAAAAAGCACCTTATTTTATATGCTAATAAATCCAAGGTGGAAAAAGGCCACGTGAAAGAAGAATCTTTTTGCATGCATGCAAGAATAAAACGTAACGTCGTTGATTCCTTTGACTTTAATGAAGAAGTTTAGGTTAACAAGAAACGAGAGAATGTCAAAGAGAGGAATATTGTTGCTTTTGTTCATGAGTGCTCATGTGTTATTGTAAGTTGGAGTTTTGGTTGTAGCTCATCTTTATCAATGTGCAAGTGATAGCCGACTACTATTTAGGGTTTCGGTGAGGTTTAGTTGCTCGGTGCTTGCGGCATTGGTCAGTAATGTTGTCTCTCTTGTTCGATGCAATGAATGATAGCTAAATTTAATGTTTGGTAAATTTCCTTTCACGAATTGTAAAATTTTAAACAATACGTGCATTTTTCAGATATATGAACGATTATGTGGACCACACTGTGTCATTATGCAAACGACATGATATTATCTACGTCTTCTTTCTAACATCTGGTGGTCCAGACATAATTTTCTTTTTTTTTTTTGGTTTTTTTAGCAAGGGGACTCAAGTAAAAATCTTGAGTGAGTATCTTTAATGGACGTGAATTAAAAATAGATTATCACCTCTGTTTGGATATATTTACCTAATATGCAAATTGAACACGAACATTTTAGAGATTGATTGGGTTCACTTTTGTTTTTTTTTTAATTTCTAATTTTGTTATAAATTTATTTTTATTTGAAATAAAATATATTTGATATGCTAAAGTATATTTTTGTTTTTATGTTTATTGAATATTGAATATTAAATTATGTTTGACTAGAAGGTAGCAATCGGCGGCGGCTATATGAGCCGCTAGATTGTATAGTGGTGATAATCAAAGAAAATAAAAATATAATACTCTATTTTATATCTTTTAAGGAAAATTTCATTATATAACTAAAATCATTGATTTTTGATATTCATACATTATAATTTCTTGACATGTGAATTAATCCACATATCACATATTGATAACCTATTTTCAAAAGCTTAAACCACTAAATTATTTGCTAAAATAAATATAATCATGCATGCATGCATGCATGGATGCATGGATGCATGGATGCTTTCTTTCATTGTTACTCACAAGATCCGTCTGAATGGGCTCGCACACACACATACATAGTACATACATGGTTGTTAAGACATGGACATGCAAAGTATAAACATACATACATACATACATACATACATATATATATATTATATATATATACATACATTATATATATTCAAACTATTTTAATAAAAATAATAATATAGGCATGCACTTAAAAAATAAAAATATATTTAAAATAATATTCAAATCATTCATAGAATATAAAAATATCACTATTATTAGACGTAGAGCAAATATTTAGGTCAAACTCATTAGGAATAAAAAATGTTAGAATTTTGTATTCCTCTTTATTATATTAAAAAAATATATGATGCTTGGTGTCTACCATGCTGGACGAGGTAAAACTTATGACAAGTAGTTTTTGGAGATTCATATGAAATTAAATAATGTTGAATTACATCTATAATCTTAAGTTATTTTCATATAATAACTAATATTATTTTATATTTATTTTGCAGAATGATACTTTTGGCGATAGTTTGAGAGACGTGAGACCAAAACCGCTTACAAGATATGTTCATTTTTATCCACAAGAAGTGGAAAAAGGCTTATCTAGATATGCAACAATGTTCCTTGTTATGAGAAAACGACGGCCGTAAAGCGAAAAACAGGGCGAGAAAAAATTACACCAGAAAAAAAGGTGACATAAGATTTACGTGGTTCGACAAATTTGTCTACGTTCATGGAGCTGCAGAGGATTTTACTACTTGAGGAAATTACACCGTCGAACGCCTCGACATTTACAAAAGAAAATCTCACTTTTTCTTTCCCTTTCTCTCTCTCTTCCTCCCTCTCTCTTCCCCTCTCTCTAAATATGTTACAGCCAAAAGAAAAAAGAAGCGAAAACCAAAGGAATCCCCTAACCCCTAAGCCCACAAGAGTCCAAAGGGAAAAAGACAAAAGCTTCTCTTTTCTTCTCATTTCCAGCCGTGGTTGTGAAGAGAGTGTTTTGGATGGTGAGATAGTCAGAAGCGGGCTCCCTTTTATAACAAGAGAAAGAAGTCTGAAGAGGTAAACTTTAGGAATATCTCACGCGGTTACACGATTCCGCGTGAGGAGTTAGCGGGACCGCGAGAAGAATTTGGCGGGACCGCGTCAAGGGGGGAGGGAAGTTGGCGGTCCATGCTGAAATCAAATAAGGCATAAAAGTTACTTCCTAATTATTATAGTGGACTAAATCTCCACTAATCCCAACAATTCTCCAACTTGGAGTCCGGGACACTAGCTGTATCTTCCTCTGGTTGCATCGTCCTTTTTCTTCAAGTGTGATGTTCTCCACCTCTGCAACTCAAAACCCCTGTCTTCAAGCTATAAGACCAACTGAAGTCAAGCACAACTTCAGTTTCTCAAGTGTAACGACCTTAGTCAACATATCAGCAGGGGTCTTGCTTCCACAAATTTTCTCAAGTAGCAATTGTCTGTCATCTAACAATGATTGAATAAAGTGATACCTGATTTGAAAGTGCTTGGTCCTGGATTGAAATGCTGGATTTCTGGCTAGGAATATGTTGCTCTGGCTATCACTGTAGAGAGTGTCTTTCTGAACCTCCTTGTCAATTCCTCCAAGAAACTCTGCAGCCATATGATCTCCTTAACGACCTCTGATACTGCAACATACTCAGCTTCTGCAGTGAACAAAGAAACTGTCTTCTGTAGATTTGAGCCACATAACACTGCAGTAACGCTAAGAGTATAAACATAACATGTAGTACTCTTCCTATTATCAATGTCTCTAGCTAAATCTGGATCGACATAACCCACTAACTCCAGGATTTTTCTTGAGAAACACAAACAGGTTTCTGAATAGCCTCTTAGGTATCTCAAGCTCGACTTCACAGCTTCCCAATGTTTCTTTCTTGGATTACTACCTAGATTAATGTATCTGCTCACAACTCCCACTTCATGGGCAATATCTAGTCTGGTGCAGATCATAGCATACATGAGTGAACCAATAGCTGAAGCGTAAGGAACTTTACTCATGTAGTCTTGTTCCTCCTCTGTCTTGGGAGACTGATTTTTGTTGAGTCTGAAGTGGCTGCCCAAGGGTGTGCCAACTAGCTTGGCCTTTTCCATGTTGAACCTGCTAAGCACCTTTTTCACATATTTAACCTGTGAAAGCCTCAACGTGCCCTTGACTCGATCTATGACAATCCTCACGCCAAGGATTTGCTTTTCCACTCCCAAATCCTTCATTGCAAAGTGTTATGACATCTGCTTTTTGAGATTATTTATCTCATCAATTTTTTGCCCCTGCAATAAGCAAATCATCCACATATGATATAAGAATTGTTAAAGTACTTGACATAACAACAGTGATCTTCTTGGTATCTGTTGTACTTTGTATTGAGCATGAATTTATCAAATTTCTTGTACCACTGTCTGGGAGCTTGCTTTAGGCCATACAAGCTCTTCTTGAGTCTGCAAACTGAATCTTTTTTTCCTTGTACGACGAACCCTTTAGATTGGTGCATATAGATGTCTTCTTCAGGATCTCTATGAAAAAAAGTTGTCTTCACATCTAATTGCTCCAAGAACAGATCTTCGGTAGCAACCATAGCCAGGACCATCCTAATGGTTGTGAGCTTTACCACAAGAGAAAAGATCTCAGAGTAATCAATACACTGCTTTTGTTGAAAGTCTTTTGCAACAAGTCTGACCATGCACCTTTTATTGTCATCAAGCTCAGTCTTCACCCGGTACACCCACTTGTTGTGCAATACCTTCTTTCCTGGTGGAAGTTCTGTCAGCTCCCATGTCTGATTTCCTAGTAGGGAATCCATCTCCTCCTTCATGGTCAGCTCCCACTTTCTAGAATTTTCATCTGCTAAGGTTACTTCATAGCTCTGTGGTTCCCCACTGTCTGTTAGCAAGATGTAGTTCAAAGTTGATGAGTAGCACTGTGGCAAACGGTTGCTCCTGACTAACCTACGAACTGCGGTTAGAGTAGTGAATGACTCTGAACTTGACAGCGAAATAATAAGAATTGGTGCCCTAGACCCATTCTCCTCGTCTTTCTCATCTCCGCCCTATTCTCTGATCTATGGTAGATCATCAAACTCCACGAACTCTGAATTTTGAGGAGCTACTTCAGATTTTGTACTAGCCTTGTCCTTGTACATCATCTTCTCATTTTTGCTCCTGATGTCCTTCCGATCCTGATCATACCAGAAACGATAACTGAATGCTTCGTCTCCATAGCCAATGAAATAACATTTATTTGATTTAGCCTCAAGCTTGCTACGTGCATCAAGATTGATTAGAACATAAGAAAGACAACCAAAAGTCTTAAGATGAGAAAATTTAACCTTTTTTGCTGCTTTAGACCTCCTCTGGTAATTTACAGTCTAATGGGATGGATGACTCTCTGTTGATCAAGTAAACTGCAGTGCTGACCGCATCTGCCCAGAAGGTTGGTGGTATTCCAGCGTGCAATCTCATGTTCCTAGCACGCTCATTGATGGTTCTGTTCATGTGTTCTGCAACTCCATTTTGTTGTAGTGACCCCGGAATGTTCTTCTCCATTCTCATACCCTGAGTGCGCAGTACTCCTTGAACCTACCATCAATGCACTCACCACCATTGTCAGATCTCAAACATTTAGGTTTTAGATATGTTTTCGTTTCAACCATAACCTTCCACGTTTTAAACACAGAAAATACATCAAACTTATGCTTCAGAAAGTAAACCCATACATTTCTGCTGCGGTCATCTATGAATGTGACGTAATAGCGAGAGCCTCCAAGAGAAGCCACTAGGGAAAGCCCCCACACATCGGTGCGTACCAGTTCTAGTTTTTTTGCCTTTGACACCCTGCCACCTTTCAGGAAACTGACATCCTTATGTTTCCCCATGATGCAAATTTCACACATGCCGAGATCAGTTGACTTCAATTCTGGTAACTTGCCTCTGAATTGAAGCTCTTTCATACCTCTCTGACTCATGTGTCAAAGTCTGCAATGACACATGTCTATTATGCTCTCTATAAATGTAGTATCAACACTGTTAATTAGACTGGTGGTCATATACAGCGTACCAACCTTTTTGCCCCGAGCCAATACCAGAGCTCCTTTGATAACCTTCCAGGTGTTATCAGAGAACACTACTGAATGTCATCTCTCATCGAGCTGCACAACAAATATGAGGTTCTTTTTCAGTTCATGAATGTGTCTAACCTTTTGCAAAATCTATTTGTTTTTGTTAGGGAGTGCAATTTCAACATCTCCCATCCCCACCACGTTCAAAGCTGATCCATCAGTCAGGCACACCTTCCCAAAGTCACCTGTAACATAGTTTTTCATTAACTCCCGATGAGAAAATGTATGAAAGGAAGCCCCTGAGTCCAGTATCTATTCATCAATGGAGTTATGAACTGCAAGAAATAACACATCCTGCATTTCTTTAGTTACAGTGTTAGCACTGACGTCCTCCATCTTCTTAGGATTTTTGCAGTTCTTCTTCATGTGGTCAGTTCACAATTCCAACAGGTTGCTTGCTGACCAGGCCTTGACTTGCTTTTGCTTCTGTGCTTTGATTTCGACCTTCCTCTATCTGAGTTTTTGTCCTGTGATCTCTCTTTGGAATCAACATTCAGTGCTGAACTCGAACCTGAGGTCTCACCAGAATCTTTCCTGCGCACCTCTTCAACCAGAATCAAGCACGAATATCATCATATTTCCGCTTGGATTTACCTGCAGAGTTGTTAACTGTCATCCTCAAGACTTCCCAGCTATTTGACAATGAAACCAATAATATCAGTGCACGTATCTAATCGTAAAAATCAATTTTAACAGATAACAATTGATTTGTGATGGTGTTGAAATCATTCATATGTTGAAAAACAGACACACATTCCTCCATCTTCAGATTGAATAACTTTTTCATCAAGTGCACCTTGTTATTCACTGAAGATTTTTCATACATACATGATAAGGCTGTCATAAGTTCTGTCGTCGTCCTCTCCTTTATGACATTGTGAGCAGCAGTCCTCGATAGGTTAATCGAATAACTCTCAGAACCTGTCAATCCAACAGATTCCAATAAGCCTCTTCCATCTTCTTCGGTCGCTTTCCCAGTAGTGGAAGATGAAGTTTCTTTTCATAGAGGTAATTCTCTATCTGCATCCTCTAGTATTCAAAATCTGTGTCATCGGACTTCTCGATCCCCAAAACCTTTACTTTGTCTACGGCCATCGTTCTTCCTCAGATCCGAACTAGGGCTCTGATACCAATTGTTATGAAAAAACGACGACAGTAAAGCGAAAAACAGATTGAGAAAAATTACACCAGAAAAAAAGGCGAAACAAGATTTACGTGGTTAGTCAAATTTGCTTACGTTCACGGAGCTGCAGAGGATTTTACTACATGAGGAAATTTCACCGTCGAACGCCTCGACATTTCCAAAAGAAAATCTCCCTTTTTCTTTCCCTTCCTCTCTCTCTTCCTCTCTCTCTTCACCTCTCTCTCTTCCCCTCTCTCTAAATACGTTACAACCAAAAGAAAAAGAAGGGAAAACAAAAGAAATCCCCTAACCCCTAAGCCACCTAGCACAAGAGTCCAAAGGGAAAAAGACAAAAGCTTTTTATTTCTTCTCCTTTCCGGCCGTGGTTGTGAAGAGTGTTTTGGATGGTGAGATAGTCAGAAGCAGACCCCCTTTTATAACAAGAGAAATAAGCCTGAAGAGACAAACTTTTGGAAGATCTCACGCGGTTACATGGTTTCGCAAGAGGAGTTGGCGGGACCGCAGGACTGCGGGACCGCAGGAAGAATTTGGCGAGACCACGTCAAGGGGAAAGGGAAGTTGGCGGTGCAGGCTGAAATCAAATAAGACATAAAAGTTAATTCCTAATTATCATAGTGGATTGAATCTCCACTAATCCCAACAGTTCCTCTCATGAGTATCTCCAGAATACTTGGTAATTAATACTAGATAATGATAGCTGGGCTTGCTCATAATGGGGCCAATACTAAAGCCCATTCATACGAACATTCTGGTCTAGCCTGTTTAAATCAAGGTATTTGGCAAGAAATTAAGAGAGAAGTCGATCCATAAAAGAAGACCATCTAAACAGATAAGCACCGATAACATACTTGTGCTGAAAATGGCAACTCTGTTGTACAGCCATGGTCAAACCAGTTTGTTAAAGTCAACGTCAGTTCGGCTCCTTCCTCTTTTTTCTCCCTTCCAGCCTTTTTCCCTCTCACTCTTTCTCTAAAAACACCACCTTCCCGTAGGTAGACGCAGCCCTCCCCATTCTCCATCCACTGCCCTCTCCTCCGTCTCCATGGACCAGAAAGCCGGCTTCTTCAGCGATCTCAAGGGAGGCAAAAACTCTAGCGTCCTCTGCTTCCGCGCCACCATGAGCACATCCGCCGGCGTGTGGCTCGACGAACACCCCCTCGAGTTCTCCTTTCCCCTCCACCTCGCGCAACTCTCCATCATCATCCTCTCCTGCCATCTCGTCCATTTCCTCCTCCGTCGCATCGGCCTCCCCAAAGTCATCTCCCACACCATCGTACGTACGCTTTCCCTTCCCTTGTCCTCCCCCAATCCCCAAAATCTCATCTTTTCATCTTCTTCTCCCTCCAGGCCGGCATCCTTCTCGGTCCCTCCCTCCTCTCCCGGAACCATCTCTTCCAGGAAATTATTTTCCCCCTCCGCAGCTGGGTTCACCTCGAAGTCGTCTCCCAACTCGCCTTCGTTCTCTTCATCTTCGTCATCGGAGTCAAGACCGATCTCGGCCTCATCCGCCGCTCAGGACGCGAGGCCTTAGGCGTCGCAATAACCAGCACCGTCTTCCCCTTCATCACCATCATCGTGGCTGCCCTCGCTCATTCTGGCATTGTTAACGACACCAGCTATGGCAGCATTGTAATCAATATCGCTCGACGATGGTCCCTCACTTCCAACACCGTCGTCGCTTGTCTTCTAGATGAGTTCAATTTGCTCACCACCAACCTCGGCCGTCTAGCTCTCTGCGCCTCTCTAATTTCCGACAGCTCTCTCGTCATGATAGTCGCCATCTTCAACTCCATATATTACAGCAACTCCATCCTCTTCACCTTCGCATCCCTCTTCTCTTTTATCGGCTTAATCCTCTTCATCTGGGCCGTAGCACGCCCGCTCGCCGTCTGGATAGTTCGCCGGACTCCGGTCGGCGCCGCTCTCGACGACAACTGCTTCATCTTCGCTCTCCTGCTAGCTCTAGGCGGTAGTATATGCGGCGAGCTCATCGGCGAAACTCTCATGACAGGTCCTCTGTTCCTCGGCCTTCTCCTCCCCAGCGGTCCTCCTCTCGGGAACGCCCCCC
>NW_018164668.1:1833336-1835792 GCF_001263595.1 Phalaenopsis equestris
CTCGCCAGCCCCGCTCGCCCCGCCCGCCTCATGTCCATCGTCTCCGAAATCTTCCTCCCCGTCTTCTCCCCCCCCGCCGGTCTCCGCACCAATCTCTACGAATTCTCCACCAACTCCGCCGAATTGAAACGCACCTCCTACCTCATCTTCTTCGGCGTTGTCGGCAAGTTCGCCGGCGTCATAATCCCCTGCCTCTACACAAAAATGTCATTCCGCGAATCTTTCATTCTATCCCTCATGCTCAACTGCCATGGTGTCGTTGAAATCTTCCATTTCAACAGCTGGGAAGACATCAGCCTAGCCGACTCAGAGGTTTACTCAGCCAATATGCTCGCCCTCATCATAATCGGAGGAACTGTCGGCGCTTTGCTCAAATCTCTATACGGCAAATCACTGACCAGACTCGCTGCAAAGAAACACAGAACAATACAGAGCATCGGCCAATTCGGCGAGCTTCGAGTTCTAATCTGTGTTCATGGGGATGACAACGTCCCCCCTCTCCTCAAACTCATCAACACCATCCACCCCTCCGCCATCTCCCCCCTCTGCGTCTATCTCCTCCACCTCTCCCCTCTCGCAGGACAGAGCAGCACCATTCTATCCCCTTACAGGAAGAAGAAACAGCGCGGCCGAGCTTCCTTCAAATCGCTCTCCACTGGATCTACTGCAGACCGGATCGTGAACTCCTTCCTTGAAATAGAGAGACAGCAGACTATAACAGGTAGCCTTAGCATCCTCCCCTTCATCGGCGTCTCTCCATACGCCACCATGCACGATGATATATGCACACTCGCGCAGGACAAAATGGTTGATTTAATCCTCCTCCCCTTCCACCGGCGAGTGAAGGACTCAACCGAAGCTCTCCTAATGCCTGATTCAGTTAAACCGGAGGTTCGAGCGGTGAACACCAGCGTTCTTCTCTACGCGCCGTGCACCGCCGCAATTGTCGTCGACCGCGGGTTTGCAGAAACGATGGCCCATCGCGTGGCTCTGTTTTTCATTGGCGGAGGTGATGACAGGGAGGCGCTGGCGCTCGTGAACCGCATGGTGGAGAATCCGTCGATTGAACTAACGGTTATCAGATTTATAGCTGCGAAGGAGTCTGAGATGCAAGCGAAGGAGGAGGAAGAGTTGATGGACGATGAGGCGATGGAGCAATTTCTGGTTTATAATGAGAGGAATGAGAAGGTGGTGTATAGGGAGGAGGAGGTGAGGGAAGGAGCGGAGACGGTGGAGGTAATACGGCGGTTGAGGGAGGAGTGTGGGTTGATAGTGGTGGGGAGAGGGGAAGGGAGGGTGGCACCTGCGACGTATGGGCTTGAGATGTGGAGTGAGTTTCCGGAGTTGGGGGTGGTGGGGGATGTGTTGGCTTCCGCGGATATTGGAGGGAAGGCGGCGGTGATGGTGGTGAAGCAACCGGGTAGGGATATGGCGGCGGGTGTGAGCAGTAGTACTGTTGGGCTGGTTGGGAGTGAGAATCATAGGAGGAGGAGATGAAGAAGGTGGGTTTGGAGGGTGTGATTGGGAGTGAGCAGGGCAAGTAGAGTTTAGGGATGGGGATGAGGTTGGAGGATATGTTTCCATTATAGAAGTCATTGTTTTTGTGAAAATAAAAAAAAAAATGATTTTCTTATATTATTGTATTTCTATTTGTGTTGAATGTTTGTATGTACATGTCTATTGTAATAAGTTGGTAATGAAAATCATAGTTATTTGAGAATATATTCATTTTTTTAGAACAAAACATATAGCTTGAATTGAATCTATGATTTTAAATATATAACCTTTTATGTTAACTTATGGGCCAACCACCAAACAATTCAAGTATCACATTTTTAAGGTCAACTGTGATAGAGTGGATTCAAACCCCTGACCTGAAGAAACTTATACGATGGATAACAACCAACAGATCAGACACATTAGGGGTGATTGGAGACTCGCATAATAGCCTCGGGTCATTCCTTATGAGTCATATGACATTTCATAATAAAATGTCTATCTTTTGATAATAAATAGATATATATTTTTTGGTGCAAGGAACATACTATTGTTGGCATCATTTTTTTTTATGTCATGTGTCAGGGACGTCGATATTACTTAAGGAGGACATCCATTTTGCTTCGGCTTCGCGGGGGGCTAAAAATGCGCAAATTATCATTTTGGACTCGATTGTTGAAAAAGCGGTCCAAACGACCCCGAACGACGAAACGGACCACATCAGTGCGTCTGGAACGTCGATTTTTCCTAGGGGGGACATTCATTTCACTATGACGTTGTGTTTGGACGAAATATGAGGAAATGACAATAATAATAATATTATTATTATATTGTGATAATATAATATAATATTTAAAATATATATTATCCTTAAAAAAAAGGCTACGCACCCTCTCTCCCCATCTCCTCACAGCCTATATACATATATATATATATATATACATATATATATATATATA
>NW_018164668.1:1835802-1849395 GCF_001263595.1 Phalaenopsis equestris
ATATATATATGCAAAAGAAAGTTTCTCTCTCGGGGCTAAAAAAAAAATAACACCCGCTCCCTCTCCTGTGAATCGTGACCCACGGCGAAACCCCGCTCCCCTTGGCGTTCGCGCGAAACCGCCGACCTTCTCCTCGCCGGCGAAGCCCGTATTCTTCTTCTTCTTTTATTTCTTCTTCTTCTTCTTCTTCTTCTCCCAATTTTTCTTCTTCTTCTTTTATTTCTTCCTCTTCTTCTTCCTCCTCCTCCTCCTTCTTCTTCTTCTTCTTCTTCTAATTCTTCTCCTTCTTCTTCATTATCTTCTTCTTCTTCTTCTTTTCTTCTTTTTTCCCTTCTTCCGAAATTTTTTTATTTTTATTTTTATTTTTATTTTTATTTTTATTTCTCTCTTTCTTCTTCTCTTATTTCTTCTTCTTCTTCACCTTCTTCCAATTTTTTTATTATTTTTTTTTCTTTTTCTTCTTCTTCTTCTTTTTCTCGGCCAACTCCTCCACCTTGCCATTTCACCTTTCCGGCGGCCGGATACTTCACCTGAGCACTTCGACGTCGCCGGACAGCGAGCGTTGTCGTTGTTTGAGAAGGCGCGTGTTTCTTTTACCTCGTGAGTTCCCCTTTTTCGCCGTCAATGAGCAACCTCTCTCGCGAAGGTATATTTTGGTTATATTTCTTTTTATATGCCAAAATTATTGTTTTTTTTTTGCATATAAAACAATAATGTTTATCACTACTTATATGTTTCGATTTGACTGCATTAGCATTTGCATTTGCATGTTTGCATGGATATCGAGTCAGGTTCGTTAGGAGAGTGACTCTGTGTTGGTCGCGATGCCTTAACGAGCATTGCTTGTTGGGTTGATCCCAATGAGCTATGCGAGTTAAGTCACCGGGATTGACACGAGTATGACTGTGCTAAAGATCTAATAGATCTAATTCGTGTAACCATTCTTCGTGACACCCTTTAGATCCTTTGGATCTTTAGGATGGGGCCGGTATGACGACCCCGTCAAAGTCATACTATGCCTAGACTTACCCCCGACATAGATAATAGCTTGATGCACTTTTCGTTAGATGGTGTGCTAGGCTAGGATTTAGGGTGCTAGGTAGTCCTTTTGATGTCTGACTATTGTTCTCTGTTGGATTGGTTGCCCTAGTCAGACATTTTTCTTTTGCATTGTGCTTGTGGTGTGACTGCATACTGCATATGTGTGGTAGTGTGTTAGGGTGTTCTTCTGCAGGGTGTCATGTCTATTTTTATACACACACAGGTACCGCTATGGGGGGAGCAAGTAATGACTTCTAACCATTTTGCTTGCAGGTGCTATTAGCTCCCCCCACTTTTAAGACATGGCTCATGATACGTTATGTGCATGTGATTTTCCCGCTGACACTTGTTTCCATGCAGGATTGAGTTTTTTCTTTTCTCTATGTATTTTTTTTTAGAGTCTAGGAGAGTCATGTAGCAGAAATAAGATACGGGCACGGGTTCCGAGTCGTTAGCACAGAAACCACGTGGAGGGGACCAGGAGTAGATGCTCGTGCCTCGTATCTTAATTCTGCATTTTATATTAATGTATAGAATTAGGACCGAGGATGTATATGCGGAGTCCGACCGCCCTTTTCTTTTCAGGGATAAGCGGCACCGACCTGTTTATTATTTTTGTTTGACTTGCTTTGCTTTATTCTTTACATCATGTTGCATGTCTGCACTTGCATGTGTTTTTCTTTGTTTTCTTTCTGTGTTTTATCTGGGATTTCACGATACAGCATAGGCTCATTAAGGACCCTAAAATTGTAATTTTCTACAAAATCCTAAATAAAATATTAAGATAATTAAAATTTAGGATTAAAATATTCAGGATCTAAAAATTGCAACTTTTACTTTCCTGCATATATTAAAAGGGTCTCCACAATACTTAGGATCATTCCAGATAACTGCATTCATATTTGCATGTCCCGAGGAGGAGTCCCTGTACTTTTCCAACCTGACTGACCCAACATACCTTCATATATGTGGTTGTCTAGTGCTCCTAGGGTGTTAGAAGGCTCCCCGGCCCAGATGAGGTGTAAGTCCTTTTGTTTGGAGCGTTTCCAGCTTTGTAGCTGAAACTCCACTTTCTCTTCTTTCCTGAGGCATTCTTGCTACTTCGGCAGGTATAAGTCCCACTTCTTGGAGCTCCAGCTTGTAGTCATAGGATAGAGTTTCTTTTCTTTGACCTTAGGGCTACCGAGGTTCCCGTGGATGATGCAATTCACGGATTGCTGATCGGGGATTTCAGGACGTGTTGGGTCGACTACCTTCACGACCAGGTAGACTTAGGGTCCTAGTAGCTGTGTATGACGGGTCCGTGGTACCCCGACCTAATTACCTCTACATTTTAGGTTCACTCTACCTTCCTTTTTGTTGAGCCCCTTTGAGCCATGTCGCTCATTGACCTCGTTGATATCACCTTGACGGCCCGATGCCGATGAGCTGCCGCCCATTTGGGATACGACAATTTGTCCTCTGCCCTTTGGCCCGGATGTGCTTTGACGTATTGGGAGATCCCCGTTAAGATGATTTAGGTTATTCCGTGGGCCCCATGTGTCGATGAGCCGCTACCCATTGCGAGATGTGAGAGACTCACTCTCTGCTTGATTGTTTAGCGTGAGCTTTAAAGCATTGAGACTGTTCCCACACGCAATAACCTTCATTTGATTTCCTATACCCCAGGTCTATGATAATATGAAGCGAAACTCTTTTTATCGAGAGTATTCTTGGGTATCCCCCAAGATGTAATTAACCAGTAATAACACGTTCCTCTGGGAGTGCTCTTGACCCCAGAACAGGTACATACACCTGAATCTCTGGTTATGGGTAGTCTATGTAGATACTTCTTTCGCGGATATTGGTTTAAGGTGCATCTACCCGATCTTGTTTGGGCGGACATTCTTAACATATCCTTGCGAGGTTTACCGCACGTAGACTCTCCACGTTTTACTTTTTCTCTTGTTTGTCACTTTGTCGTATGTCCCTTTGTATTCAATTTCTCTCCACTTCGAATCATTTATATGGTTCGGGAGGGAGATTTATTCAAATGGGGGAAGTATACGACGATTGACAAGCTGACGACTCCTTTTAAAATAAAAAAAGAGAAAAATGAACGGAAACAAATACATCTTAAAGATTCTTATAGTTAATTGATGGCATTTGTGCTTATATTTTTTTTAAAGTGGATTGGATTTTCTTTATTTTAATGAAACATGTTTATGTAAATAAATGATTTGTAGTCACTTATGATATATGGATTCTCCTCAATAATGGAGAAAATATTAGGTGTGAGCAACACATGTATGAACAACAAATAAGAGGAGCGAGTGTGTATACAGGCGTGTTCTCCTCTTATACGATGTTTGTAGGTGCATTGCACGCACCTAATATTTTCTCTTCAAAAATTAAGCATGTTCTGTTAGACACATCTATTTAATTGAAGCTAGACCAATAGTTGCTAAAAACACTATTTATTAGTTCCATCAAGAAGAAAGAAAAACAAAAACTAACATGTTTATGTGGCACTTGTCATAAATAATAAATTTCAACTTTAAAAACATATTGCATAACTTTAAAGTTCAATCATGTGTCCTTTATATTAAAATATATTATCAAAATAGCTAAATTGTATCTTAAATCCAATTATGATTAATTAGTTTGATTTATTTTATAAATTATTTCTACTATTCATATATTATCTTTTATAAAAGAATCAATTTTTAATTTAGAACTTCATTAATCTTTAATAACAAATTATTATTTTTCTTTAATTAGTTTTAATAGATTAATAAGTCTAAATCTATATTTATGAGTAATTAAAAAATGTATTATTATATGACTTCCTTTTGTAATTATTTAGTTTATAAAGCTATCTATTTTATTGTATTAATTTTCAAGAAAATTATTATATCATGGTAAATGTATATTTGTATCCTATAGTTTAAAATTTTTATTATAAATAGGCCCTGTTTAGTGGTTTGTTTTTGTGTCCATATTGATGCATTATAAGCCATTTGGTGTGAAGGAAAATAATGAAAAAAACATGATTATTACTTAATAGAGTAATTACTAAAACTAATCACTTTAAGTATTTAGTGAATATCTAAGAACAAATTTATGAAGAATTAAACTTGCTACCACACATAATTCATCAAACACCACAAAATAGACCAATTAAGAGCATGATAATCAAATGAAATAATGAATTTAAAAATGGTAAAATTCATTATGTGCGAATTCTAGATGCATTTGGACTACATGTACAATAATTTTGTATGTTGATGTATACATGTTATACAATAGTGTACAATAATATTGTATATGAAATCGTAATAGCATAAGAAATAAAATCTGGCTTATAATTGCAGGAGCATGAAGAACACTCTCTATACTGGGAAAAATTGATCCATCAGAACATCGGACGCAAAAGTTGCATTCAGAGTCCAGTGGGCATGTGCCACATGGCAAGTGGGCCCCACTCCTCTATAAAACCTACCAAATCAACGTATTACAGTGGGACCAACTTGTCACGTAGCAAGTGGACTCCGGACGCAAATTTGCATCAGTGTCGTGATGGAATAATCTCTCATATATTGGTGGCTTAACTCCACATGCCAGACATAGAAAAAAGTGGCAAGTTTAGCTACTATTGTGAGGTTAGGAAGAAACTCTACTATGGTGATGTTGCACACGAACATCTATCAAAGACTATCATTAAAAATATTAAACCCAAACGATTAATTATAGAAGTGCATGTGTGGGACTTGAAAGAGAGTAGGAATGAGAAGGATCACAATAAAATCGTTTTCTCATTGAAGTCTACTAATTAAAATTTATTTCTTAAAGTTAGTATTTTGTGTTTAAACATCAAATTAGTCTTGTGAGGCGTGCCCAAGGAATGGAACGATAGAAACCACGAGGGATTGGTAGAGAGAGATAGAGAGAGGGAGAGGAGAGAGTGCACAACGACTTGCTCATCTGAGGAAAACTGGAAGTAGATGTTACAACAAGAGGGGGAGAGAGTTCCCCCTACAAAAAAAGGGTCTAAGGAGAAGAGCCAAAAAGTTTTTAATACAAGATATGGTTTTCCTATTTATAGAACAGAGAGAGAAAAAATGTAATATTATATGTTTTACCTTTACTTTAGACAAGAGGGGGAGAGAGTTCCCCCTACAAAAAAAGGGTCTGAGGAGAAGAGCCAAAAAGTTTTTAATACAAGATATGGTTTTCCTATTTATAGAACAGAGAGGGAAAAAATGTAATATTATATGTTTTTCCTTTACTTTAGAGGGTTTATAAAGGGTATCATAGCCTTTCTGTGTGCCTAGACCTTATGCTCGACAGGTCCTTGGGTCGGCTGATTGAGTTAGTTTGGGTCAACTCTTTATTGGGTGAACGTTCAGCTGTTGAATATGAAGTCAATCGAATTTTGAGTATGGTAGATAGACGGCTGTTCGACTTGTATGGCTGTATTCTTTGGTGATCTTTAATTTGGTGATCTTTGATGATCTTTGGGGGAGCTCTTGAAAGAGCTTCACATTAATACTTATTAGATTGTTTGGGGTGTTAGACCTTCAGTTGATCATTTATTTTAAAGGGATCTGTGTGAATCTCTGCCACGCGTTAGCTTGGGTGGCCCTTTAGTTGTTTAACCTTCAGTTGATAGCCCCCCAATTTGCTGACAACCCTTCAGTCGGCTGGCTATCAGTGAATCTGGTGGTCTTCAGCCGGTCAAATTCATAAGGACTTGTAGCTTTTTCTAATGGGGTTTATCATATTTTCTTTGATCTTGATCGTTAGATTATCTTGAGAGTCTTGCTCACACATCTTGGTCGGCTTGCCTGGAAAGCATATAACAACTGAAATTTAGAAATTAGATATATAAATACATAGGAATTGCGCGGCATGCATGTAAATCTTCCAAAATTTATTAGAAGGTATATATCTATAGGCAAAAACTACATATTTTTCGGAAAAATGATGAAAATTTGCTATAAGTTACAAGCTTTTTGAACAATTTTATAAGTATAACAAGCATTAGCACAAATTACAACCATTGCAAAGCATAAATGTTCCAAGAAAAATGGAATTACTTAAATAATTTTCATAGGCGATTAGAAAACAATTTTTTTTTCACTTCCTACCAAGAGAGACACAAATTAGGGATTCTTAATTTTTAATTTTATAAAAAGACAAAATTTAGAAATAACTATAAAAAGTTTATTTTCATGTAATTTCTATATTGTTTATTGGTAAACTATACAATATGGATGTTATGGTGAAAATGCAATGAGAAGAATAGCCTCTCTATCTTAATTAAAAATTGGGATAATTGCATACAAACCCCCCAAAACATTGTTGTTTGAAAATTAACCGCCCATTTGATTTTTTTGAACTGTCAAACCGATGAATTTACAGAAGCCATGATAAAAAAAAAACTACTGAGAATTTGATAAAAAATGAAAATTGGTCGGTTTTTTCAAGAATTTAGATATTTGAGTGAGAATTTGAAAAATTTTATGAAAGAAATTGGTTGATTTGTAAATAGCAAGTTTCGGATGGTCTGTGTGTAATTGCACAAAGATATGGTCAACTCAACATATTAGTTGAATTGACCCTCTCTTGGGGGTTTGACTCTATAGAAAAGTAAAAGAGAACCACATGGAAAGGAATTAAGCAGTACGAGAACAATGGAAACACTAGGAATTAAGCAGTACGAGTACAGCTTCATGTACGTGATTGAAATTCGCACTGCCATACAGTTTGGCAGAGTCACTCGATCAAATTCAACTAATTCAGTTGTACAATAAACTAAATATTGGCTCAATCAACATCTCAATGAATTCGATAAGTCAAATTCGATTCATTTAACAGATTAATGAGACAAGTCTGACTTATTTCATCAACTTGCTATATAGTCTACAAACATTTCTTTCCCAGATGCATGCTTTACATACATAACTATATAATAGTGTTATATTATAAATTATGTTTCTCATTCGATGTATCCTTTTATATATCCACTTGTAGGTGGAGTTAAACTAGACCTATAAATGGAGGAGGCCATCTTAGAGATTTTGGGTTGATCGGTCTTTGATTAAATCATTTTGAGATGATTGGTGCTTGATACCATAGATTTTGGGTTTAATATATTAATGTGTGGAGTTTAGATTGATACCTCTTAAGATTATTATTGAAATTATGGATGGCAATGAAGTTCATTAAATACTGGTAGTTGAATGATGATAGTGTGAAGATGATGGTTGAGCAACGATGATTGTATAATAAGAATCACATGATAGTGATCAAATAATGATAATTGAATAATGATAGACAAATGACAGAAGTAAGAAAACATCAGTTTGGTGAAGATAACTGATTATAAAATTTCATTGCAGGAGATGGCAGTCAGTTGATAGCGATTCAATGGCTAGGAGGTGAGCATGGGGATGTTTGATCGAACACATGACAACAAGGCTATGAGGTTATAAGCAAATATTAAACTTAAAATTCATCCAAGTTGAACAAATTACAAAAGGGGTGTTTGTACATTGTATATCAATGAAAGCCTACGAACTTGAGAAACATAAGAGTATCTCATACATGTGATGAATATAAAAACATTCTGAGCATATTTGAAGAGATCACGAGCCAACAGACATCAACAACTAAACAACCTTCATCGATTCGCCTTAAATCGGCAAGACTTGGATTTTAGATCAACTCAACAAGAAGATTATAATGATATTTTAAGTTGCTTTGCAATTAGTAAAACACATGAATAATCGCTTAAATAACTTATTACACTCATCTTACAAAAATTCTTGAGCTTTTAAAATCTATTATAACCAAATTAATCTCATCATTATTATTTTGGAAGATCTACATACATATCTTCCAATTCTTATGTATATATTTATCTCACTACTTGTTTTTTATATGTCTAAGACCTACACTTTCATTTTTATATAAATACCATCTTAGTTATACATGAAAATATGTATCTGACATTTTAAAAGTTAAAACATACAATGATTATTTTATGTGATATAAAAGATTTGAGTGGCATGAATATAAAAAGTAAAGTCTAAGTAAATGCTCCTAATTTTTAAGGTCAATTTTTGTCTCACAATTTGTTGAATCCTAGTTAGTCTGTAAATCACATCCATGAAATAGAGCATAAGAAAGAAGAGAGAGAGAGAGAGCTGAATGAACAATAATGAATGGTAAAACGTGGGGTTGTTGATCAGTTGATCTAGTCTGGTTGTCGACTCTTGATCCCTGGAAGGATGAGGAGCTCCTGTCAACAGAGCGATATTTGGCTATCACGCAAATGGTGAATCATCGTAAGCTAATAAGTAGCTCATTTCTCTACAAGGAGAACTTATGAGATGATCACGTGTCACTGTTGTATCACTATTTTTTAGTCCTTAACAAAGAGCCTCTGGAGTATTTGTAGGACGTTTGGTAATAATGAGGATTTGAATTCTTCCCTCAAGTCCGAATCACCCGAATGTAGGTCGATGCCTTCGGTCAACTTTCTTGTTGTGATAAACTCGAATGCTTATCTGCCTTTGTTTGAGTCTGATTCATTCGGATTCAGATCATTCAGATGTTCTTTTTGTCCTTCCCCTAGCTCAATCAGCGTTCGGTTTTGGCCGAGACGGCTACATCCAATCATATAAGTGGGTCGCCTAATCTTCTCTTTACGGGCACTCATTTGTTGTAATTTCCCTATTGCGACTATTAGATTTTCTTAAAATCCACGCTGACACATATTTTACGTACATAATCATATTGTCATATGTAAATCTTCTAAAATTTAGAAAATAACTTAATTTGGTGAAAATTAAAAACAATTTTTTTTAAAAAAAAAAAGAAAATAAAATCTATGCAAAGATCATAATGAATTTTCTTCCCTCAAAGGGGCGCCTCAATCGCCTCTTCAACGCGTGTGTATATATATAGATAGCCCCTTCCGGAAACATCTTCCATTCCCATTCCTTCCTTGGCCGGCAACCATTAACCTCCACGAGACCCATCAATGGCGGTCGCCAATAACGGCACCAGCAAGCAGGGGATTGATCCTCCGGGGGAGCAAAAGGCTCATAGAGCTCAAGATGTCGAGGAACAGCACCCGCGGCCGACCACAGATGGCGACGCAGCCATCGCATCCGTGGTGCAGCGATGGAAGAGGGAGGACTTCCGTAAGAAGGGGGAATTGCTTCTTCGCGCGCTTCAATTTCTCTTCTCCCTGCTTTCTTTCGTCCTTATGGCTTCTAACAAGCACGGCGACTGGATGAACTTCGATCGCTACGAGGAATACAGGTGAGTCGGCTGGTTTTCAACAATGGATCTCGATGGAGATCTGAGTTAGAGGTTGATGATTGATCGGTCTTGTTTGATCTCAGATATCTATTGGCGATATCGATTCTGGTGTTTCTGTACTCGTCGGCCCAGCTGATTCGGCAGGTTCACCGTCTCAGCACGGGCCGTGATTTGATGCCCGCTAGGGCTGGCACGATTTTCGATTTCGCCGCAGATCAGGTCAGAATTCGATCAAAAGTTTGTTAAATTCTGTTATATCCTTTCTTCGAATGGTTTTATCTTCTCTCTAATGGCGTATTAGAAGTATAAGGGCATTGGAAAGGTGGATGATATCATCTGATGATTGTCTTGTCTGATTGATTTGAAGCATCAATCGTGTTTTTGGGTGGCTTCATCCTGACATCATAATCTTTGTGTCGGTCTTGTTTTTCCTCACCAAATTCTGATTGCAGTTTTTAATTATTTTTTTATTAAGATAATTTTGGATTAGTTGAGTGGCAACGAGACAACCGGGATGATTTTCACATATAAGAAGTGCTTCTGAATCTAATTCTATAATATTGAATAGTTAAAGAACCTGTTTCATATTTTTTAATAAAGGTCATCAATTGTATGGAATATTGCCCCTTTAAAAATTACCAGTTATTAGAAAACTGTTAAAGAGAGAATGCTTTAGGTCTTAAGAAACTAGAAAATATTATGTTCGGACATCGCACGTCAGACGGTCAACCGTTGGATACTAGGTCGCCATACACGTTGGAGTCGGGCAGCATGGCGCCCGACGGTTGGCCGTCCAGACGTGTCAGAGGTTAGGAAGTAATATTTTTTTCCTCTTGCCAACATTTCGATTGTTCTCTGTTTCCAAATTCTCTTTCTCGCATTGGTTGGCTCAGATCCACAATTTTATAAAAACTATTAAATAGTTATCCGCTTAGATTTGTTAAGGTCATTTTTGGGGCGACATTGTGGTGTCTCACCGCAGTTTTATTTGTTTGGGTGAATTGAGTTTTGGCAGTTTTTTCAAAAAATTACAACTAAAATCCATGTTTTCCTTCCGGTCCTTGCTAAATACGATAGCAGCTTTCTAGCTGCGATCTAACTTTTTCAAAAAAAAAAAAAAATTATAATAGTCACTACATTTCTTTGAACAAAAGATTATTTTTATGAGATTCACAATTGTTTTTTTAATAAACTAGAGCTGCCCGAAACAGACTCTCAATTATTTTCCAACTATATACAAACTTTTCATTGAGAGGGGAACCAACTTCATTCTCAAGTGTCAATAAAATTATTAAATATTAAAATATTTTAAGTTACTGAGCAAAACAATTTGTTGAAAAGTGGGTAAAAAATATTAAAATGTCTAAATTATATAGAAAGAAATATTAACTTTTTAATTATTTATTCAAAAATCTTAAATTTTAGAATACGCAATGCTTAGAAAAAATATTACCTCAGGAGTACTCCAATGGGGGGGTGTCACGTGGCATTATGGTGGAACCATTGCATATGTGACACATCCTCATTGGAGTACTGATGCATCAGTATTGCTGAGGTAATATTTTTTCCAATACTTAACCTAGTACCTCATTGCTTTTGATGTTCATGCTATAGCATCATGAGATTAAAGTGAATGTTATATTTGTTAAAACTATTTTATTAACATGTGAAATATTATTATATATTTTTAATAATTATCGAAATGTTTTCATTAATTATTGTAATTTCTCCTGTTTGTGGAGAATATGCTGCATATTGTATTTTAGTTTCTTATTACTCTGTCTTTTGTGCTTTTGAAATTGATAAATAGGAGTAGTTCTTATCATGAATTGTATTTTAGTTGTTTAGAGGAAGTATAAGCCGTGATACATTTTCATTTGATAATATAACTAGTATGAAGTTAGGCTTTAATATTCGTGCAAATAAAGGAATATTTCCTTGAAGGGAAAATAATTATAGTAAAATGTTTGAACTTTACTGCAAGAACTTCAAAGAGAACCTTTTTGAAAAGTTGGGAAACTTTTTAGATTGATTATTTGATTCCTTGTGGTTAAAAATCAACATATTTTTTGAGTTATATATATATATATTATATATATATAATGATCAGAGGCTATTAAACGAGCCCCCAACTACACTCGTGTGTCTACCACTTGATCCGCACTGCAAGACAGATACATTCAGGTGGACTCAAACATGTGAGCGAAGAGGACTCACGACTGACTTCATAGCTGCCAACCAAAAGGTCACGGCTTAAAATTATATAATATAATATAATTTTACTGATAATGCTAAAGAAAAACTAAAAAATTTAGTAGTATCAATTTTAAAAATTAAGAGTTCGTTTGACATCATTTTGTTTGTAGTTATTGTTGATATAATTTTAATATTTTTCATTTTTTATTTTTAAAATGAGATCAAATTGTTCTTAAAAATAATCAGAATAAAATGTTTTTTTTGAGTACTTTTAAAAATAATTATCTTAATCAAACATGTTTTAATTTAAATCAAAACATTAATAAAAAATATAAATAAATAATTTTAAAAAACATGTTTTGATTTTTATATTTACTTCACCCAAATCTTTCACATCACATCTAATATAATATAATTTTTACTTATAAAAAGTGATATACCACTTTTCATATATATGACATGGGGACATATATATAATCTTTGAAATTACATGTTAGTGTGTAAATACATAAAAACTGAGCGGTATGTTCGTAAATCCTCCTTAAATTTACATAAATTTTTTTTTTTTTGGTTTTAGTCTTAAAATATTGTTTTCAGAACATTAAATTCATTAATTTAGGGGGGCACATATTAAAATCAAACATTTTTTTTGTCGAAGAGTTGTGTCCGTGTTCGATACGAATAGGACAATGCAATGCTCCTTGATTAGAAATACCTTCGCATCATAGATTTTCACATATGAAATATTTTGTCTCAATTTAATGGACAATTATCATTCAACCTTGTGTCCCTGAAAAAATTTTACATTAGTATTACGAATGTATAGTAACGTGCGTAGTCAATAAAATCATGTCACGACACCCCACATGGCAGAAAAAAAAATGGCGCAGTAACACGGGGAATATTCCCCTTATGTTATTCATGTGTTATTGTGTGTTATTCATATGTTACTGATGTGTTATTGTGTTATTATAACACCAAGAATATTCTCAGGACATAATAACGCATGAATAAGACATAATAACACCAGAATAACACAGGGAATATTCCTGACAGAGTAAAAAACTGCACGGTAACACAGAGGAATATTCCCCCATGTTATTCTGGTGTTATTGTGTGTTATTCATATGTTATTGATGCGTTATTGTGTTATTATAACACAAGAATATTCTCATGACACAATAACACATGAATAACATACAATAACACATGAATAATATGAGGGGAATATTCTCCGTGTTACTGCGCCATTTTTTTTTTTCTTTCGTGTGGGGTGTCCTGACTTGATTTTATTGACTACGCACATTATTCCACATGCTTAGGACTGATGTAATATTTTTTCTGTGTCCCTTCATTGTTTACCATTCCATCTTTAATGATGCATGGTTAGTAGTGCTGCGAATAGACCAAAATGTTCCAACTAATCGATCAAAGCATAACCTTAATATGGTCATTTTATTGCAATAAAAAATTTATTTCAGGTGGCCGCATATATGATGATCTCAGCATTGTCTGCGGCCATTCCAATGACCAACCGCATGCGAGAGGGTGCTGACAACTTGTTCACCGACGCATCCTCTGCTTCCATCAGCATGGCCTTCTTCGCTTTCTTAGCGCTTGCTATCTCCGCCTTGGCCTCTGGATATAAGCTTTCTAATCATTCCTATATATGAATTGGTTTTCTATGCTGAATCCTCTCTCTCTGCTATAATTGTTTGTTTATTACCATTTTGATTGTCGCATAAAGCACATTTATTGTGTATATGTATATGATTGCCGTCAATTTCATGTTACTGAATCGATATTTTTCTTTTGTTTGGCAAAATTTATTGTAAAAATGGGGAAAATAAATATTTTTTTATTAATAATATTTTTATTTCTCTTGTTTTATTGTCGGTAGTTAAGGAATCGCGTAATGACGGGCAGAAATGAACACGTCTCCTACACGTGTTAGACATAGGGCTGTCAAAACGGTCCGTTGTTCGTGAAATCGTTGCAAAACCCCGCAATCACCACAGCTAAGTTAACGAGCCGAACACGAAT
>NW_018164668.1:1849417-1851593 GCF_001263595.1 Phalaenopsis equestris
GTTTGTTCGTGTTCGGCTCGTTTTGACTCGAAATACTACTAATCAATTATATATATCTTTGATGAGTAGTATTTTTAAAAAAATTAATTAACTAAAAGGCTACAAAGATTTATATACAATTAAAAGTATTAATGAAGCAAATAGAATAAAAAAATATTAAATTAGATTCAAATAATGTTTTAAATCTTGCCCCAATCCTTAACATCTTATGACTATGTGATTAATGTTGTCAAAACGACTCTTTGTTTGTGAATTCGGCTCGCTAAGAAAATGAGCCGAACACGAACACACTTTTTGAGCTCGAAATATAAACGAGTCGAACATGAGCGAGTCTTTGTCTCGTTTACACCCCTAGTCAGACATGACATAAAGATATATGTTTTAAGATAATCAATTTATTTATTGTGGAAGAGAAGAAATAATAGTAATCCAACTTAATGTCATAATAAAGCAACAAGAAAAATGAGTAATTATATATTAGATAGAAGAAAAGAATTCACTTGATATAAATGTAATTAATTGTTATTTTAAAATATTTCTAATAATTTAAAGAATAAACTAAAAATATAATATATTTTGAATATATTTTATATTAATATTTTTTTTTTTCAAATGATATGACCATAACACGCCTAGTGCAGCCGGGTAGCTTGCTAGTATATCGAGCTTGCCGCTTATGTCACTTATTGAGCCAAACTAGAGCCAGCTCATAGACAACTTGGCTTAGTAACACCATAAGACAGCCTAAATATAAATGAAATTTAAATTTTAAATTATTTTGAAAATATATTTTAAAAAATAAACCTTACTGAGACACCTTGGTAATACATTTAAGAAATAAAATTTGACATTAAATCAAAAAAATCAAATATTAAAATTATATCAACAAGAATGGGAACAAAATAATGTCAAATGGGTTCTTAATTTTTAAAATCCATACTATTAAATGAGCCCCCAGCACCCTCGAATGTCTACCACTTGATCTCGCACTACAAGGCAGATGCACTTGGGTGGGCTCAAACTTGTGACCCCAGAAGTCTCACGACTGATTTAGCAGCTGTCAACTAAAAAATCATGACGAGCGGCTATATATTAATGAAAATATATGTTAACTTTTAGCCATAGTGATACAAATCATGAATCTAAAAAGGTTTCCCAACATTATAAAAAGGATCTTTTTGAAGTTCTCAACCAACCAAAAGAGCCCTCTAAACTACTCATATTTGCGAATTTCAAAGCACAAAAAACAGAGGAATAAGAAATTAATATACAATATGCAACATGTTCTCGATAAAGAGGAAATATTGAAAATATATAATAATATTTCACATGTTAATATAATAATTTAAACAAATATAACATTCCCTATAATGTAATGATGCTATAACAAGGAACATCAAAAGCAATGAGGCACTTGGTTGAGCACTGCCTATTCTTAAATTTGTGATTTTTTTTTATATAAATAATTAAAATTTTAATACTTTTTTTTTTCTATATAATTTAGGCAATTAAAAATTATTGAGCCGAGCCACTCGCAACATGAATTGCTTTTCGAACGCTTAATCCATTCGTAGCCCTATCACTCGGCATCGCTCGCACTCACCGGGCACGATGTATGCCTCACCCTCTGTCTCTCCAACACCCCGAAGTCATTTTCGTCTCGTTGTTAACTAAAAAAGTCTCGGAATTCTCTCAACAAAGTGTTGAATTTAACTCGGAAGTATCAAATTTTGAGTGTTAGATATATAAATACATGAGTATTATGCAGCGTGTTTGTAAATTCCCCTAATTAAATTATGGTCAAGTCAAAATTGTTACATTTATTTGGAAATAAAAATGATTAAATCCTTCTCAAACAATAACATTTAGAGTAGGGGTGTAAACGAGCCAAACTTGAACAAATAGAGCTTCTGTTCATGTTCGGTTCATTTAAAATTTAATTTGTTTGAAATAAGCACGTGTTCAAAATTGTTCGTGAAGTTATTGTTCGTGTTCGAAAAAGCAGAACACGAGCTGTTCGCGAACGACGAGCCAGTTTGACATCCCTAATATTAATATATATAAATAATATATTATATTAATTATATAACTTATATTATATAAATATACAATATCTATATTAGTATATTACTAACATAATATATTAATATATTATTATTTTTAATTTATTTTATAT
>NW_018164668.1:1851629-1853233 GCF_001263595.1 Phalaenopsis equestris
AATTTTTTAAAATATCATAAATTTTTTATATATAATTATTTTAAATTAATTTATATTTCGAATAATAACGATTCGAACATGAACGAACGCATCACTGTTCGTGTTTGGTTCGTTTAACTAACCGAACGAAAAAAATTTGTTCACGTTCGTCTCGTTTACTTGTCAAACGAACCGAACACGAACTCATTGACGAACCGAACACAAACTGTTCGCGAACAACAAGCTTTTTTGACAGCCCTAATTTAGAGCGTAAAATCACCAAAATTACATCAGCAAATTTTTTTTTTCTTTTTTTTTTTACATTTGAGCAAATTTAAACTCAGTAAAAATACAAAATCTTCAATTTAACATCTCTTAATTGAAAATTTACACTCTCAACCAAGAAATTAAGAAGATGTCATGATAATGATTAATCATGCAGAACACTAAAACAAACTTAACATGAGAAAATATTATGATCCGACGACATATTATAATAATCAGACGTAATATTTTCTCCAATAACACAACCAATTATTGCATCCACGCTCCCTTTAAGTACCATTAGTAGTATCTTAAGTATTATTTGTATTATAATGACTTTATTTTACCAAAATATCACCATAATATCAATCATAAGTGCTAAAATACTATTATTGGAATGTAATAATTTCTCCTAAAACCAACCTCCCATAGCTCAAATCATAGAAAATATAGCATATGATCGTCCATGCACTAACCGCCGGGCGACAGCTCGACATGACCGGGCGCCACCTCAACGTGTAAGCCGAACAACAAACCGGACGAAATATTTTCTCCTCAGATGGGGAGAACAAGAGATGGCAATCTCTTCCCAACGCTCTCCGGAATCCTGCTCCGCCACACGGAACCGCAGCGGCCTCCGAGACTCCTAACGGTGACGGAGGTATTGAAATACTCACGCAGCTGAGTTATCACCCCGTCGGAAACCGTCCAAGCATGGACCCAAAACACGTCGCCGGCGCGATCCGTCCCCTCGGCTATGACTATCGTCCCCACGAGTTCGATGGACTGGATGAGGAATTGAAACCTGTCGTGCTCGCCGGTGAGGAGGCGTTTCATGTGCTGGTGGGAGCGGGGGCCATGGAAGCGCCAGTCGAGATTGGGGGCGAGGAGCTGCTGCACGAGCTCGGGGTCGCGGGCTTCGAGGGCTCCGTAGAGGAGGAGGACGGTCCCCCGGCTGTTCTCCTCGTCGTTCGCCGGCATGATTGGTGGTGGTTCAGTTCTAGTTGGTGGGGATGTGTGGTGTGTGGGGAGGGAAGGTGGGGAGAGGATTGTTTTATGGGGACGGAGAGCGGTGGCAGGGGAAGTCAAAGTCAGCTGCAGGATGATTATTCAATGGTGATTCATATATGGTCTGTTTATAATATGATTAAGGGAGCCATCCGTGGCCGTCTCATTTGGCATGATGGTATCTCTTAGGAAGCTACGATCTGAATTTTTCAAAAAAGGAAAATAATGTAATAATCATCTCAATTTTTTGATGTTTGTCGTTAGGGCTGTTAAAACGGCTCTTCGTGAATAGCTCATGTTCGACTCGTTAAGAAGTTCATGTTCAGCTCGTTAATTTCGTTCGATAAGTTAAA
>NW_018164668.1:1853852-1854304 GCF_001263595.1 Phalaenopsis equestris
ACTTTTTGAGCTCAAAATATAAACGAGCTGAACACGAGCTTCGAAATCGTGTTCGGCTCGTTTACACCCCTATTTACAGTTGCCTCAAACATATATCATTAACGTTGTCTTCCAGGGCAGTGCGTTCTCTCTTATAGTTTTTTTATGTTTGGTACATATATATTTTGTTTGTGTCTTAAAATAAATATTGTACTTTCTCATCAGTCCTAACTGTGGTTAGAAGTTGTAATCTGACTTTTTTCTTAAGAAAAAAACCCCTAATAACCACTGCAATTTTTTGAACATTTGCCCCAAATAGATCTTAAAGTTTGTATCATATAGTTTTTTAAGTGTTTATATTTCTAATCATTTATATATAAGTTATGTTTCGAGGTGGTTGAGCTTTTTGGTAAAACTTATTCTTAAAATTGCGTGCATATATATATATATATATATATGCTCTTCGGCGCCAC
>NW_018164668.1:1854345-1864388 GCF_001263595.1 Phalaenopsis equestris
ATATATATATATTATAATAATCACATTTTATAAGGTTAGATTAAAAAAAAATAAATTATAAATATAAAAGTCAAAAAAACAGCAAAAAAAAAATAATTCTCAAAATAGACTTTGTGATAGTGATCTAGAATGCATTGCATATATAAAAGTGTCCCAAATAAATAGTTAATATGATAAACACATCAGAGAGTTTGTGTGTTGTGAAATAGGTTTTATGTTAAAAAGGAGCATTTGCATATATATCACACATTTTTTATTTATTTACATATCTAACGTTTAAATGTTCATATCTATTTTTATAACACCCAAAGTTTATCGTCACATAATAATATTGTTATTATTATTTTTTTTAAAAGTGATTTATAAATTATTGTATCATGAGTCCTGATGCAGTTTTCATCAAGACGCCAATGAGGATCTACCATGTGTACATAAAGGCCCACCCACACCTGGCAGACCCTGTAAAAATGAAAGTTCACCCCTCCCCAGCCGTAAAATTCACATTTTCATCCATAGATAGCGTGCTTGGTTTGTAAAAATGAAAGTTTTGGGTATCATATACATAAAATCATAAAAGTTGGGTGTTGTTTGTATAAATTTCCCTCAATTTAATTATAAAACTCTTATGCATTAAATATATACGTAGATATGGAAAGTTATAATCATCTTTATTAGAAATTAAAGCCATTTCCTAATAAATCCTAATTTTCTATTTTTTTTATTTGTCTCTTAAAAAACTTTTTCTTAATTTCTTTTTCTTCAAATCGTTCTCATCCATCTGTCTCTCATAATGCGATTAAATGTTTCTTGCCACCTCCAACATAGGGGTAATTACATAATTAGCCTTTGAAACATTATTATTTACAATTATATCCCCCTCATTCATCCATGTTTTCTATCAAAATTTACGATATGGTGTGTTTCAGAATAAACAACTTATACTGAAATACAGTCCACGGGTCGACTTGCGGTCAGCGTTTAGTATAAAAAGGTAACTGCGTTTTTGGATAAGCATACAAAGTGTATGATCCAAAAGATACCGCAGCGTTTTAAAAAATGCCCGCGCACTTATAATCTGCCCCAAACGGGCTCATAATCCCAATAGTTTTAATATATATATATATATATATATAAGCTGAGAGCCATTTTGGTAGATAACAATATTACGAGGGTTATATATGTAAATATCCCGAGTAAAAAATGACTACCAATTCGCTGGTCCAATTGCAGAAGTATTCATTAATAATGTATTTCAGAAGCTTGCATGAAAGACCAGCAGAAAATGCTTCATTTGGCTGCTTATGAAAATGGAAACTATGTTTTGTTTTTTTTAATTAATTCATTAAAAAAAAAATAAAAGTCATAATTTATAAAAAGGGATATTTAAATATATATACCACAAATAGTTCTTTATCTATTTACATGCCTGACAATTAAGGATGTGGTTGGGGCAGCTGCAGCTTATTGAATAATCTGATGATAAGCTGGGTGCGGCGGCTATTACAAATTTTTATTTTTTTGGAAAACCAAAGCCGTTGTCAGAAAGCTGCCACCGCACCTAGGTAGGTGCGGTGTGAAAACATTGTTTTCACCATTTTGAAAACGAATAAGCTGCTAAAATGCAATTTACCCAAACATGCCATAAATTTTGATATTTGCATGCATAAAACTTAATTTTTTAGCTTCACTGCATCAAGAATATCATTAATATTAATTTTTAAAAGTAAAAAAAAAAAACTGTTTACATATAAATTTTCATATTCGCATATATAACTCTCAATATCTTTTATATTATATGAAAAAATATCACTATTATTTTTCTTTGAAAAGTGAAATGCTCCTTTTAATATATATAAGTTATTGACATCAACATGTTGTAAATATAAATATGAAAATGTGGGGGTTGATATGCAAATACACAAGTATAAAGATTAAAATTTAATAGTAAGATATATGAATATATAAAAATTATATGGTGTTTTTTGTAATTTTTTTTCTTCTTAATATTTATCCTAAACTGGCATCCACTATGCTTAGTATGTTATTATTATTATTAGTAGTAGTAAATGATGATGTCTATTTATATCTGATATAATAATAAAGTTAATAACTATAATTTCAAATCATGAAATGAGCCTCAAGGAAATTTATGTGCTCAGCTTATTATTATCTTATTTTGTTTATAATTTCTTTCTCTTTTTGATAATTTTTTGAGTTTTACGATTTATAAATTTCTTTTTCTACCCTGCATTCGCGCCTTTGGGTGTTTCATGTATCCCTCTTTCAACCTTGCATTCATCCCACCAAGTGGGGTCGACTATATGAATCATTTTTTCTCCATTATGTCATATTGAGTGTCATATTTCATTTAGTTCTGATAAATTAAGATCATTTTTTATACAACATGTCTAAGTCTGTTTAGTTCTACCTCTTTGTTCCTTAACACAAGTCAAATCTTCGACGTTTAATGTGACAAAACCATCTAAGGTAACACTCTAATATTGTCTGCCACTAAAATTACTTCAACCCTTTCATGAATATGTTCATTTCCCGTTTTGCATCTAGGCGTGTAGCCACTCATCCACCTGAGCATTCTAATCTCAACAACACTTAACTTAATTTTATGATTTTCTTTTACAGACCAATATTTTGCGCCGTAAAGTATTGTTGGTCTCAACACCAATAAAATTGTTCTTTTAGCCTAAACATTACTTTTCTATCACCAAATGAATGGGATTGGTGCATTCCTCCACTTGAATCATCCAACTTGAATTCGAGTAATAACTTCTCCATCTATATCACAATCACTTTAAACAAATGACATGTTAGGTTTAACAATCTTTTTTTTATTAAATCCTTAACGCATAATGATATTAGATCATACTTTACAACTTTGAACATTGTTCAAAATTTATTTCAAATTCAATATATTGTTTCTTGTTCATACCAACAACACTAAATAAAAATGGCATTTGAAATCATGTGGTGCCAGGCAAAGGTTGTAACTACAACAACAAGCATTTTCCCACTAAGTGGGGTCAGCTACATGAATCTTTCTTTTCCATTATTTCCTATTGACTGTCATATTATCATTTAATTCTATTAAATTAAGATCATTTTTATACAACATGCTCAAGCCTTTTTAGGTCTATCTCTACCTTTCTTAACATAAGTTAAACCCAAAACATCAATTCATCTAACTAGATTATCAGATGCTCGGGTTTAATGTGACCAAACTATCTAAGGCAACTCTCTCTAAACTTTTCTGAAACTGGAGCTACTCCAACCCTTTCACGGATATTTTTGTTCCACATTGCCTCTAAGTGTAAAGACACTCATCCACTCGAGCATTCTCATCTCAACAACCCTTGACTTAATTTTGTACTTCTCTTTTATGTACCAATATTCCACGACACAAAGCATTGCATGCCTCACCACAATCTTATAAAAATTTTCTTTAAGTTGAAGCATTAATTTTTTAACACACCGTAGGTTCACTGTATTCCTCCACTTCAACCATCCAACTTGAATTCTACTAATAACATCCCCATCTTTATCTCCATCATTTTTATTAATATGGCCAAAATATCTAAAATATTCCCTTCTTTTAATAACTTGATCACTCATTATTGCAACCCCTCCGCTAGATCTACTACAATTGAAATTATATTTCATGTATTTAGTTTTATATGAACTCAAATGAAAGCCTTTATATTCTAAATTTGATCTCCATAATTCAAGTTTTTGTTAAACTCTCTCTTTAGTCTTGTCCACTATAAGAATATCATCATTTAGCAACATACACCAAGGTACATCCTTTCATAAATGTTCAAGAAGAATATCCATAACTAAAGCAAAGGATATGGGTTTTAAGTTAATCTCTTTTGTAATCAAATTGAAATAGGAAATAGTTACTCAATTGTCATTGTATTCAAACACAAACAACAACTCTAGCACACATATCATTAATGACTTGAATATAAATATTATCAACAACTTTCTTTTTAGAACTCTTAACAATACTTCTCTTGGAATATCATAATATTTTTCTGAATCAACCAAATTCATATGTTGATCCTCCTTACTTTCTTTAAACTTTCTCATCAAACCTCTCAATAAATGTGCAGCTTTCATAGTAAGGTTGCTCAACATGAATTCAAACTGATTTAAGAAAAATTGTCTATCATGATGCAACCTATGTTCAATTATTCTCTCTCATAACTTTAATGTATGATATATTAATTCAATTCCTCTATAATTTACAAATTCTTGTGCATCTCTTTTATCCCTAAAAATAAAAATCAATAGATTTCTTCTTCACTCATCAAATATCTTTTTAATTTTTAAAATAATATTAAAAAATTTAGTAAATTAAGAAAAATTCAGATCTCCTAAATTTTTTCACAATTCTATTGAAATACCATCAGATCTCACAATTTTTTCAAACTTCTCTTTCTTTAAACTCACCTCAGCTTCTATTTTACTAATGTGATTGTAAAAATTAAAAGCTTTGTTAGAATTTATGTCACTAAATTCGATCATATTCTCATAAATTTTATTGAAAAGTTTATCAAATCATCTCACCAACTTATGTTAAATATTTTCATCTAAAAAAGCAATTTTTTTTTTTATTTCCATCCTCAATCTATTTAGCACCAAAAAGTTTGATATTTAACTGATCGATGTCTTATTATATATATTCTTATAAGTGATAATATGTTCATTTCTTTTCTTAAATAAAATAATACCAGCCAGATAGCCAGAGGTTCGATGAACAAGTCTAATATGAAGCTTTATATTTATTGAGAGTCGTGATGGAGAACTACAAAGAGTGTAAGGACGGTCCACATATTACTTTTATTGATTTATAAAATGCTCAAAGACAATATTCCAAGAAAAGTTCTTTAGAGATAAGTAAATCCACATATATTTATTGGGACAATTACATATACACCCCCGAAAACATCATATTTACATACCATCCATTCTCTTTCATTCGTTATTCAAATTATCACTAAAATATCAAAATTCATAGTAAAACTCCTACCTATATTTCTTATTTGGGAAAATTACACATACACAAGACATAATTCTTATGGATTTACGCATCTCTCACATAAAATTTCATTTTTGCACATTTCATAATGTGATAATGAGTGATATTTTTCATATGATGTTTATAAATATAGAAATTTAGGAGCCAGATAGGTAGACCTAGGGTTGTAAACGAGCCGACCGAGCTTGAGCGAGCTCAGGCTTGGCTCGTGTTCGGATCGTTCGACATAGCTCGTGTTCGAAATCGGATCGTGTTCGAAATCGGCTCGTGAACAGTGTGTTCGTGTTTGGCTCGATTTAAATATTCGTATTCATGTTCGGCTCAAAATTGACTCGTTAAACTAAAATTGAGAAAAATAGATGTAAAGTGTGGGATTCGAACCTGGATCAAATTTATACAAAAGAAAACACTAACCATATTGCCACATGAGATATTATGAGTTAAACTTAGACATAAATTTATATAATATATTATTATATAAATAATATATGTAATAAATTGTTATATACAAAGTTATATAATTTTTTTTTCAAGCCATTTCAAGCCGAACACGAGCGAACAAACTGTTGTTCGTGTTCGGCTCGTTTACATTTCGAGCTTAAAAATTTGTTCGTGTTCGGCTCGTTAGGCTTAACGAACGAGCCGAACACGAGCTGCTTAACGAGCCGAACACGAGCTGTTCACGAACAACGAGCCAAATTAACAGCCCTAGGTAGACCCAATACATCATTTTTAGTAGTTCAAAAAACAAGGTTGGTTTTGTAAATAGCAATGTTGTGGGTGGTCTGTATGTAATTATACTTTGAAAATTACGCATGCATGATGATGAGAAAAAAAAAAACAAGTGGATGTGACGGGGCGATGAATTTAATTGCCGATTCTGGTCGATGAAAATAAAGTTTTATGTCATCTTTCAAGAATCCAAATAAGATTTTTCAAAATTATGTGAAAGATTTTTGAAATTATGATTAAAATAAATTTTTACATAAAGACCCTTTTAAAATCGCGTTATAATAAGATATATTCGACTAATAAACCTGTTAGGTGTGGCTCGTATGTAAAATTTCTAAATATCATATTTGATCTAAAAATATATTTGAATCGATAAGCGGAAGCAAGATAAGATCATGCATACCTCCGGCCATAACTTATATGACAAAGTTTACACTCACAGCTCACACGACAAATTTTCTGTTATAGATCTTTTAAGCTTTTCTCACTCACAACCCGATGGTGCAAATAAAATGAAGATGAGCAAACTTAGGGACCAAAACAGCAAACATCACATCTAATTTATAGTACTCTGCCCATCACAGAGTTCAATGGATGTGACCACATTATGAAATGTTACTAAATTCATGTGTTGAACTTAGACGCTATATGAACCACATTATGAAATTTATTTCACTTAAAAACACCAAGGAATTTCAACGGGTATTAAAATTAAAACAAAAAATTAATTAATTTGGGAATTCCAATAGGTGTTGAAATTAAAATAGAGTTTTAATTAATTTGGGAATTCTAAAGAAATAAATCTAATTCCTATCATTAATTAATTTGAGAATCTTAAAGAAAAAATCCCAACATTCTCTCACTTGGTCCATATAGTTCAACACATACCATATAGAGAAACAAAATATATGAATCATGGCGATAGGTCCTCTTATAGTGAGTATTATCTTCCATGTATTACACGATATCAAGTCTCTCAACACTAGCCCATACAACTTAATGAATAAACCATATGTCTATTCTAAGTCCAAACTGAATGAGATTTCTCAAAATAAACGAATGAATAAATATGTGCACAAAACCATATGAGAAATCATCAACTGAATTAAGAGTTTAATAAATATTCGTACAATTTAAATCACATTATGGAACCAAGTCACATTCGTACTACATGATCCTTAAAATTCTTTGGTGGCATGCCTTTAGTCAAAGGATCAACAATCATCAACTCAGTGCTAACGTGTTCAATGACCACTTTCTTTTCCTTAACAGGTTCTCTTAAGGCTAAATATTTGATGTCGATGTGTTTACTTCGACTTCCACTCTTATTGTTCTTAGTCATAAATACTGCAGTTGAATTGTCACAGTACAACTTTAATGGCCTTGAAATAGAGTCCACGACTCTAAGCTCAGATATGAAACTCTTCAACCATACACCATCGAGGTAGCCTTAAAACAGAATACGAACTCAGCTTCCATAGTGGAAGTAGCAGTCAAGGTCTGCTTAGCACTTCTCCAAGATACAGCTCCACCAGCTAGCATGAAAATATAACCTGATGTTGATTTTCTTGAGTCAATGCAGTCAGTGTAGTCTGAACCGGAGTAGCCAATCATCTCCAAATTATCAGTTCGTTTGTACATGAGCATGTAGTCCTTTGTACCTTGAAGATATCTCATTACTTTCTTTGCAGCTTTCCAGTGGTCTATACCTGGATTACTCTGATATCTTCCCAACACTCCAACAACAAATGCTATGTCAGGTCTGGTACAAACCTGAGCATACATAAGGCTTACAACAGCTGAAGCATATGGAATGTTCTTCATGTGTTCCCGTTCGAAATTATTTTTCGGGCATTGACTCAAATCGAATTTATCACCCTTCACAATAGGTGTTATACTCGGTGAACAATTCTTCATATGAAATCTCTCTAGAACTTTATTGATATAGGTCTCTTGAGACAAACCCAAAATACATCGAGATCTGTCACTATGGATCTTAATGCCAATGACAGAAGATTCCATTGTAATGTTGTCTAGATAAATACTGCTTAAGGAAAATAAAATGTGATTCTAAAGAAATTAATAATTTTTTTTGATGTAGCTAAGCAAATACTTATCCACATACAGTACAAGAAAATAAATTTTACTCTTACTAACCTTCTGGCATAAACATTGATCCATGACGTTCTCTTCAAAACCTCTTCAAAATAAACATTGATCCATGACGTTCTCTTCAAAACCAAATGAAGTAATAACTTCATGAAATTTCAAATACCACTGACGGGAGGCTTATTTATAACCATATATGGATTTATTTAGCTTGCAAACCAAGTGCTCACCATCACTAGAGGAGAATCCTTCCGGTTGTTTCATGTAAATCTCTTCCTCTATATCACCATTAAGGAATGTCGTTTTCACATCCATTTGATGTAACTCAAAATCAAAATAAGCTACCAATGTCATAATTACTCGGAGAGAATCTTTTTTAGATACAGGAGAAAATGTTTCCGTATAGTCAATTCCCTCCCTCTGAGTGAACCCTTTGGCAACGAGTCTTGCCTTATGTCTCTCAATGTTACCTTGTGAGTCTTTCTTTGTTTTGAAAACCCATTTACATCCAATAGCTTTTACACTATTAGGCAACTCAACGAGATCCCAGACTCGATTTGATGCCATAGAATCCATCTCATCTCTCATGGCATTATGCCACAAGTCCGATTCCTTAGAACTCATGGCTTGTGAAAACGTTTCAGGATCATTTTCGGCTCCAATGTTGTAGTCTGTTTCTTGAAGATACACGGCATAATCACTAGATATAGCTGATTTTCTTTCTCTAGTAGACCTTCTTAACGTTGTTTCAACATTCTCCTCAAGAGCATGTTGTTCAACTGGTTGTACAACAATATCTTGTTGTTCCTTATTTACAACTTGATATACTTGATCATTATTAATAGTTTGTGGAACTTCATCAATTGATTGTTTAACACCTGTTTGTCCTTGAGGGTTGTGAATAACAATCAATCTGTCACTTGACCTAGAGGGTCACTTGACAATCAATCTGTCACTTGACCTAGAGGGTTGAGCTTCACAGTGATCCTTTTCCGAAACAATATCCCGAAATTGATCACTCCGACTGATCAAGTCATATTCAAGAAATTTTGCATTTCTTGATTCCACAATCCTAGTGCTATAAGACGGACAATAGAATCTATACCCTTTAGACCTTTCAGCATATCCAATAAAATACCCACTAATGGTCCTTGGGTCTAACTTCTTTTCTCGTGGGTTGTAAATTCTTACTTCAGACGGGCATCCCCAAACGTGTCTATGTCGCAAACTTGGTTTCCAACCTTTGAATAACTCAAAAGGCGTCTTTGGAACAGCCTTGGTTGAAACTCTGTTTAATATATACGCAGTTGTCTTTAGAGCTTCAGTCTACAAGAATTCAGGTAGTTTCGTGTTACTCCGCATACTTCTCACCATGTCCATTAAAGTTCAGTTTCTTCTTTCTGCCAGACCATTCTAATCCGGAGAACCAGGCATAGTGTGTTGGGCAACAATCCTATGTTCTTGAAGAAACTTCGCAAATGGACCAGGGGTTTGTCCACTCTCTGTGTATCTTCCATAGTACTCTCCACCTCTATTTGACCTCACGATTTTAATTTGCTTTCCACATTGATTCTCCACTTCAGCCTTAAAGATTTTAAAGGCATCCAAAGTTTTGTCCTTAGAACAAAGTAAGTAGAGATACATATATCGTGAATAATCATCTATGAAGGTGACAAAGTATTTTGGACTAACTATATCCATGTCTGGACAACAAATATCTGTATGTATAATGTTCAATAGGTTTGTGCTCCTCTTGGCACCCTTTTTAGACTTATTAGTTTGCTTACCCTTTATGCAATCTATACAAGTCTCAAAGTCAGCAAAATCCAAAGTATTAAGTACCCCTTCATTTACCAATCTTTTAATTCTCTTAATGGAGATGTGTCCTAATCTTCGGTGCCACTACATAGAGGATTCCTCATTCACAACACATCGTTTTAACCCAACAGTAATATGCATAGAATTATAAGCATCGTCATTTTGCAATTCAATAGAGTAAAGACCATTAATCAAAGTACCATAACCAATAACCTTAGATTCATAAGATAAACTAAAACCAGAATCCAAAAAGTTAAAGGAAAAACCCAAAGGTACAAGTCTTGAAATAGAAATCAAATTCCTAGAGAAACTTGGAACATAAAAAGTC
>NW_018164668.1:1864513-1875870 GCF_001263595.1 Phalaenopsis equestris
CACTGGCTTCCTTAGGTTTTGTATACCCTGCAAGGTATTAGAAACATGGATTGTAGAACTAGAATCAATCCACCATGTATAATGATTAACACTAACCATATTAGACTCATAACAGACGAATGAAAGTTGAGTACCTTTCTTGTCGAGCCAGTTCTTAAACTTGATGCAGTCTTTCTTTATGTGCCCCTTCTTCTTGCAGAAGAAACACTTTGACTCTTTCTTTATATCTGGCTGAGGAGGAATCTTGCCCTTTCCCTTATTTTTGGCTTGATCTCACTTTCTCTTTCCTTGAGTAGTAAAATTCACCTTTTCACCCTCTTCCATTGCCAATCTATCTTCTTCTTGGACACACATGGTCAACAGTTCATTAATTGACCATTTATCTTTATGTGTGTTATAAGAAATTTTGAAGGGTCCATATTGTTAGGGCAGAGTGTTCAGAAAGAAATGAACCAGAAAAGATTCCGACATTTTAACTTACAAAGCTTCAAGCTGAGCTGCTATATCCCTCATGCACATGATATGATCACGCATGCCTTTAATTTCGGTGAGCTTCATGGATGAAAATTGCATAATTAAGGTGCTGGCCAAAGCCTTGTCAGATGTTGCAAACTGTTCATCGATGGCTTTTAAAAGGTCTTTGACCTTATTATGTTGCTCGACAAAACCACGGATACCAACAGATATCTTGGTCTTTATGAACATCACAGATAGACGATTGGATCGCTCTCATTTTTCATAAAGATCAACAACATCTGGAATGCTGGTTTCAATAATGGCAGGTGGTTCGTCTTTTCTTATAGCATAATCAATATCCATCCATCCTAAATGGAGAAGAACTCTATCTTTCTACACCTTATAGTTATCACCCTTTAATTCGGGAATATCACACTTAAAATCAGAAATGTTCGCATGTTGAATAGCTGCAAAAATTATCAAACATATATGCCCATTATTTTTTTTTGAGACCCAAAAACAAAATATCATGTTTTATCAATGTAAATCATGCTCAAATCATTGAATCTAGTTTCATAGAACTTGTCTGTGGACAAAAATTCTACTCAAATTAGATTCATTTAATAAATTTATGATAAAACTATCAAATTATGTTCATTTTCCTTAATTCTTATGGGTAGATTAAGAAATATAAGCTGATATTTCATCTTATTTAATCATACAAAAATAACAAAATTCCTGTGGGTAGATTTTATTATATCTCTTATGATTAATTACAACTAATATTTTAATGTGATTCTTGAATTCAATATATAATCTTAATTGATTAAAGATGTTGTGGTTATTCCATAATTAAATAAAATTATATGAATCAACTAACATTAATTAATTCTTTATTAAGTGCTAAACATTTGCATACAATCATAAATAATACAAATAAAATGAATAACATCGCATAAATATTATTTAACGTAATATATATTGACATAAAACGACATGTCGTTTTGCATGACGAAGTTGGTTTGTGCCAAATGAAAACGACACGTCGTTTTCACCAACGCCCAAACGACAAGTCGTTTGACTCGTCTTCATCCTGCAGCCGGGTCATCTAGACCCGGTTCAGACTCGCGGTTCCGAATGGGAAACCTGACGGTTTCTCAGCCAAAATTAATAGTTCAAATCACAGAAAGCTTAGAAACTTGATTTCAAAATGATTTACGGTTTTATTTTGGATTAACAACGTCAAAATTCTAATGCCCCAAATCAAAACGTTTTCACAAAAATGGGCAATAAAAATGGACATTAACTTTAATATCTCAACCAAGATTTACGCATAAATAAGGTGAAACAGAGTAAGCAAGGCAGAGGTTAATAACAGCACTGATATCAAATGTAAAATTTCTAAATACCATATTCGATCTAAAAACATATTTGAATCGATAAGCGAAAAGCGAGATAAGATCATGCATACTTCCGGTCATAACTCATATGAACAAAGTTTACACTCACAGCTCACACGACAAATTTTCTGTTATAGATCTTCTAAGCTTTTCTCACCCACAACCCGATGGTGCAAATAAAATGAAGAGGAGCAAGCTTAGGGACCAAAACAACAAGCATCACATCTAATTTATAGTATTTTGCCCATCACAGAGTTCAATTGATGTGACCACATTATGGAATATTACTAAATTCATGTGTTGAACTTAGACGCTATATGGACCACATTATAGAATTTATTTCCCTTAAAAACACCAAGAAATTCCAACGAGTATTAAAATTAAAACAAAGAATTAATTAATTTGGGAATTCTAACGTGTATTAAAATTAAAACAAAGAATTAATTAATTTGGAAATTCCAATAGGTGTTGAAATTAAAATAGAGTTTTAATTAATTTGGGAATTCTAAAGAAATAAATTTAATTCCTATCATTAATTAATTTGGGAATCTTAAAGAAAAAATCCCAACATCGTATAACAGAATTCGGAGTCTCTTGGAATGAAGAGATGTGTCATTTAGAATAAAGAGATTGTTTCTTTGAATGAAGATGTGTGTCTATTGGAAATAAGTGGGTTGGGGGGAGCGAAGACATGTTAGTAATTTTCAATGTGAGTTTTATCTATATATATGATGTGTAACCCTATGGGTATGTACTTGACTCCTCTGAAATAGTGAAATTCGTCGCTCTACTCCGGAGGACGTTGGCAACTTTGCTGAACCTCGTTCAATCTTTGTGCTATTCTATATTATCTGGTTTCACAGCTCGCAAAGTCTTCAAAATTTATTGTTGTGCCAACAAATTTTTCACTCTTGTTTGTCACAATTCGAAGTTCCTGGCTTCATCGAACTTCACTATCTCGAATTTTGCACCAGACATTCCTATTTGAAATTATTCCTGCAGCGAACTTTTCCTGTCTTGTGTCGAAACAAAAACACACCGAAAATAAATTCAAAAAAACCTTAAATTTTTCTGTCAATTGCAACAATTTTTCTACAATTCTGTTGTGATCCGTGAATCAAAATCTTTCTTGTTCGCATAAAAATTCGGCCTAACTACTATGGGTAACCTTATGGGTATCTACTTGACTCCTCTTAAATAATGAAATTCACCGCTCTGCTCCCGATGACGTAGGCATCTTTGCCGAACCTCGTTAAATCTTTTCGTTCTTCTGATTTTGTGTCAATTCTTATTATTCCTCGCCCTAAATTTCTCTACAAAACCTTACTTTAAAATAAATAAAATGGGCATTTAAATTCATACCGGACAATTCTCATGTATTTATTGCATTGCTAACCCCCCAACTTTTCATATTTACATGCATCACACTCAAAGTCTTAACGTCAGATCAAAAGTATTACAATTACTTGAAAGTGAAATAGAGATGAATCATGTGGTTTTTGACATTATAGTGTTATAAATGTAAATATAAAAATTTAGGTGTGTGATATGTAAGAACATATAATGTGAATTTTTCATAAAATTGTTATTGATATGGTTATTTAAAATGAATTTTTTTTTTTGGAAAATTCTAATTCTCCATTTTAAATAATTTTAAATAATAAAATCTATGATAATTTTATTAAAAATTTACATAAACCACATAATTATTATGCATTTACATATCTAACACTTAAATTTTGATATTTACATTTATAATGCTTTTGGTGTTTGTAAACACGCATGAAAATATATATTTTACTTTTAAGAAATTAATAATAGAGACATTTTTTTTTTCCTGTAATGTTAAAAGATATGAGTGGTATGCATGTTGATATGAAAATTTAGGAGTTCGGTACTATATACACTAATTGTGAGCCTGAATTGCAAAACATTCGAAAGGCCCAGACAACGGCCAGAAAACCAAAGCGGTATGTCGCCTTACTACCAGCCATGTGATCGGAATGACAGACCATGCCGAGTGTCCCGATGACAGAGGCACATACGGGAATCCTTGATCGCGGCTAATCGGTCGACTTACATTTACTACAACGAACGAGATCAATACTCAATTAGGCGCCTCGGCTGACTAACCCAAGGCGCTCAGTAGGTCGAATTCAAGAAAATCGGACAACCAATTACCATCATGTTAAAATTCAAAGTGTAATACTGATATGGTATGAACTCCATACGATTAATTAAAGCATCAATTGAAATAAGAACAATTTTCATAATTGTTCCCTCCTTTATGTAATTGTACAAAATACCCCTCCATATATAAGAGGCAAAATTATGAATAAAATGGCTTTTCACTAGCTCTCTTTACAAGAAGCTCCTGACTTGCTATATTTGTTTTCTCTATTCTTTCCTTCACTCAATCTTAAACCCTCGGGGTGTATTCACAAAGAACTACTTTGGATCCAACACTCTAAAAGGTGGTGTAATGAGCTTGGATATGCCACAGACGAGAACTGGAAAAGGCTACGAAAGAGAAACTTCTCAAAGTGTGATAGCACGTATGGAACCCAATAGAGATGCTACACTACTAGACATCTATGCACAATTTCAAGGCTTACAAGCCCAAATGACCCTCATGTTGGAGCAATTCGAGATCCTCCGAGCAGCAATCACCCGTGAAACGACAATCCGCCCCGTTTGAAGGGCCAAAACAATCCCCCCATCCCCCCCGCCCCCCGCGTTGGTGAACCCGTCTACTCTGTACAACAAAGTCAACAACCAACAAACAGAAGGACAAGGCGAGTCCCAACACACTGATATAAGTGTGCATGCACATGTGAACAGGTGATGGGAAGAACAATTGCGAGTGCCTGTCTGACCACTCGCAGGAGGGGCGTTCACTTGCCAAATCAAAGAGGCAATACCCCGCCCATGCTAAGGATCCCTGGCCAAGATTCTTACGAAGAGAGGATCGACCCAATCGACAACGTAACATCGTTCGAATCATCTATTCGTATGCTCTAGATCGACGACGCTATATTGTGTCATCACTTCTTAACCACGTTGTAAGGGTGGGCTCTTTGATGGTTCAATGGTCTGCCAACTGAAAGCATCCCAATTTACTAAGAGTTTAATATACTCTTTGTTTCACACTTATCAAACGTACAGAAACCGAGGAAATACTCTGACACTCTTCTAGACCTCAAACAAGGAGAAAATGAGAGTCTGCAAGCCTACATCACCCGCATCTAGAACGAGATACTCAAAGTTAGAGTTCTAAAGCCTGATATGGCTGGTTAAAATGAAGAATGTGAAGTGAGTGGTTCATGTATGACCTAAACCTATTCAAACCTGCTAATTTTGTAGAAGTATTGCATATGGCAAACGAGTTCATATTCATCGAGGAAGATCTTTAGGACTCTTCAAAAGGTAAGTTGGAGTCATCTAACCATCCCTTGAAGAACCATAAAGAACAAGGGGAACCACAGAAAATAAAACACAACCAGTCCTCTGTCAGTAGCCAAAACAATGACTCTTGGACCCGGGAACAACGAAGAAATGACAAAGGGAATCACGATTGGAAAACACCCTTTGATCAACAACGAGTTTAATATTATGAGTGACTGCATGTCTACCGTGAAATGCAATGTTTGACACCCCTCATTATGTCAAAGGCTGAAATAGTACAGCACATCCATACTAAAGATTATTTCAAACCGGCCCCACCACTAAAGGCGGCTCCTGCCTTACAAAATCCGAACAGGTAATGCCAGTACCATCGTGACCATGACCACCACACGGAGGAATACTATCACCTCTGAAACATGATTAAGGAGCTCATCCGCATTTGGAAGCTCAAAGAGTTTGTTGTCGTTGTCGTACATACACAGCGGCAGAGCAAAGCTGCAGTAAGAGAACCCTTAAACGGACCTATCCGGGCCAATGAGGTCCACGTAGCAGAGATAATCCTAACCATTTTCGGGGGAGGACCTCGGCCCTCCGGCGGGAAGAGACAGCGTTCGGAAGAGACATGCTCTACCTTCAAGTATAAACGTAACAATTTGTCAATTGCCTTTACAGATACAGTTCTCTCACCGAAGGATAACCCCTACAATGAAGTAATCGTCTTCACAACATTTATCAACAACTACCAGGTGGGTAGTATTCTAGTTGATACAAGGAGATAAATTACATTTTAAGGAACATTTCTTTCACGTACATTTTAAGGAGCATTTCTTTCACGTTCATTGTTGTGCTCACAATAGATTTTTTGTATTATTACAATGGTTTGGATTGTTTGAATTATTATAATGGTTCGCAATTTGGATTGTTTAGCTGCTTGGTTGGGTTCAAGAACAATTTACTTGTGCTGAGTTGCTTGAACTATTTAAGTATATTACAAAAATGTTTAGATGCGTCTTCCAAACTGTTGCATTTCTTCCTTTTGTTTAGATTGTTTGACTTGGTTCTGAAGCAGAGCAAGGCTTACTTGTGCTTGGATTATTCAAGTAAATGCATACATGACCCTTTTTGGTTCAGGAGCAAGGATTATTTGTGTTGGGAACAAGAATTACCTGTGATGGCCTGGCTTTCTTTGCTGACATTGAATCCTTCTTGCTTCGTTTTAGTTATTACAACAGTTTACTTCTCTATTATTTCTTAGTTTTTAAGCTATTTCTTACGCTGAAAAATTATTAACATGGTTAAGATGTCATCAAATGATGATTCCAATTTACAAAATCTCATTATTGGTATGACATATCGACATACATACGTGTTTATAAAGATAAGATTAAATAAAGTTGCCTAAGATTATTAGTCTTACTCTTTTACTTTGGAAGTCAAACACTTGTGCAAATCATAATGGAGGAATACAACAGTTTGTCTGAAATTTAAATTGACGCCTTAGACATGAAATCCAATTTCACTATGCTTGGAAGACACATAAACCGTGCAACCGTATGGTTAAGTTACATTCAAGTGATGAAAGGAGTTCATAATGCATAATCTCACTCACCTGGACGATTAATTTGTAAATACCAACATTGCCGTTTAAAAATCAACCACCCTCTTCCATCCATTTTTCAAATTCTCACCCACCAAGATGATTAATTTGTAGATACCAACGTTTGGGGAGGTGTCCATGTAATTATCCCAAAAGAGACGTTGGATTGATTACATGTTCCATATTTTCCTCCATCAAACTGATTGATCCAAAACCTCTATGTATTCATCAATGTCCTCTCCTCTTCCACTCGAACAAGAGGAACAAACACAGGAGCTGTCAAAGCTCTTCCTAAGCTAATCGGCCTACTGATTCTCTGAACCTGCACAGCCTCCATTGTTCCAGGGAAAGACAGGCTCCTGTTAAAATTCTGAAGAAAACTCAAACCACCTTCTCTCGGCAATGGAATCAGAACCTCCCTGCCTTCCTCATCTGTCACCGTTCTGTAAAACCCATCGTCTTCAATGTCATAGAAATTCGCAGTCCTCACCTCCTGAGCTAACGAACACGACCAGCAGAACAGCCACTGAAAATAATCAGTCATGGTTGGAGAGCTGCAGCAGAATGGGTTACCAGGAAGCTTAAACTTCTTCCTCATCTCTGTTCTCCAAAACCCAGCGTAGAACAGTCCTAAAACGCTAAGCAGGCTTCCGGCTATAACCAGAATCAGTTTTATGGTATCGTTGTCTACATTGAGAGCTGCGATTGCAAAGACCCAGAATGGAGCAACGCAGAGAAGAATGAAGGTGATTATATGAACATACATGTTGCCAAAACCGAGTCTTTCCATGTTCCAACCGAACACACAGAAGGTGCAGAAGAATGAAAGGCAGCTAACGGTCATATCATCCCTGCAATCCATTAGTCCCCCAATCCACTCCGGGCTTGTAATAATGATTTTCTGTTGGAGCTCCTCTGGTTCATGTTGCAGTCCCTGTTGATTCTGCAGCTCTTCTTCTCCTAGCGGGATCTCATCATTCACTCTCCCTAACGGACTGTAGATTGTGTATAAAACAGCCATGATTGGAGCCGCTATCCCAACAGCAATGGAGAGATTCTCAGCCCAGTCAGGCCTTGTTGCGCTCGTGAAACCCCAGTAGAGACCGCAGAGCGCGTATTGGGAGAAACAGGTGATGTGAAGAAGGAGGACAACCACAAGCATGTGAATCCTTTCGTTTCTCTTCGGAGCTCCATTTTTGCAGTAAACTTTTCTTAGCACTCCTTCTTCCCCAGGTATCCATCTCAGCAGCAGAAACAAATGATGAAAGAACTTGGGATGCTCGTACAGAGCCATCATGGTGAACAGCGCGTTGAGGATTTGGTTTATAATCTCCGACCAGTTATCTCTTTGCTTTTTGCTCGGAATTGCTTCATTCAGTATGCCTGTCATGACCAGGAAGAGCAAGAAAATACCTGCTGCAACAAACAGTAACCAGATAAACAGAGCAATGTGCTCAGGACCCTTAATCCACTGCTTGAAAGAATTCCATAGAAAGCTCCACTTGATCTTCCGGGCAAAGGGGACGCGAAACCGCCGGCGACGAGGCTTCGCCGGATCCGAAGGTGAAGGAGAGTGGTCTGGTGGAGCTGAAGATTGCTCCATAACATTCCTAAACCATTCATTGGAAGGGTGAGCTTTTAAGAAATCGAGGAAGCGTTCTTCTTTGTCATGGCGGCTTTGGGTGAGGAGGCCTTTTTGAATTGCTGGAATGTAGATGGGGATGTAATCTCCAAGCTTTTTTCTGCCGCTGTTTCTCTGTGATTCTTCCTGGATTTCAGAGTTATGATCCCCATTCTGAGCTGAATCCATGCAAGTTTGTTCTTTTGGTGTCATTCTGTAAATTTTGGATCAAAAGCTGAAAATTTTCTTTTAGATGATGACTGTTCAATGTACATAAATTATGATAAATAGCATGAAATGGTGAAATTTCAGAAAATTTCACAAATTTGTGAAAACTCCTGCGCACGGGAAAATTCTAACTAAAAAAATTTGAATATTTGGTTTTAAATTTGAAGGTTAATAGTCTAATTTTGCTATTTAATAAGTAATTTGAAAAATACATGATCTATAATTATATAAGTTATTATTAAAATAAAAAATTAATTATTTATATCTTATTTGATTATGTAATATATTATAATTAAAACAAGTCAAATAGGAACATATATATGTAAAAGCTCAGCGCAAGCTCGAACTCAATATAAGTAACTTATGATTAGACCAAACCAAGTTCAATCTATAACATACTCGATTTGATTCGGCTCAATTACAACTTTAACCAGCACAGGCCTCCCAACAAAATTTACTATCTAGACGTCATTTTCAAGCAAGCTCATTCGATCTGTCAATAATTATGCAGGTCAGGTGATTTTTGCAAGGAAGTACAGCTATTTAGGCAAATTACAAAAATGTATGATCTCCTTTGCAAACTTTGATGCTACTCTAGATGACTAAATCTGTAATATTTATTTTCGTTTTCTTCTTCATGTACTGTTTGGATCTAAGAACTTCAAAAAATTCTTAAGGATTTATAATCAGTTTCGTAATTTTTAAACTTCTGTTGAACTGATTCAAGATATTTCTTGAGCTGAATCTCCTCAGCCTGAATTTTTCTACTATTTTTGGACAACAATGGCATTTGTTAGCAGATGACTTCTGCCAAAAACAGTTAGCTACTGAAATCTAATTCAACTTCGAAAGAACTAGATGAGAGATCTGCAAAACTAATATCAAATGTTTGATTTTGATGAGGATATTTCAGACAAAAAAAAAAAAACCATTTTTCTTTTAGTAATCTACTTCATTCAGACTACTGTGGACATTCAAAACTTCAATTTTTGGTGGAAAAAAATTAGATCTTTCCGTCAAATTTTACAGCTTTTTTTTTTTCTGAAAACAGCAGTAAGTCTTTCATGGCTGATAAAAAAGGAGAGAGAAAATAAGAACAATACCTGGATCAATCAACTAAAGGCTTGAGAGAGAGTCATGAGGATCCCAAAGATAAAAAACCAACTTTTGCTTCTTCAATCGCTCCTTTCTTCATCGGCTTCAGCTCAAAAAATGCTACAGAGAGCATTCCAATCAGAATATAAATATAAAGCAGCAGAGAATTAAGATTTTTTTTTGCTGGGTAATCACTGCCCTTACAGAAGTTCTTGAGCTGTCTGTCCGCTCCTTTGATCTTTATCTTCGATTTTTTTAATGATTTTGAAGCACTCAACGAACCAGTCAGTGAGAGGAGTTTATGTCGCTCTGTGAATCCTCCACAGATCGTTGACTTCGTACGGACTGGGTTTCTTTCCCAAACAAGAGCCCTAACGCCACTTGCCAAACGCTTTAAAGCGCAGGTCTCAATCACATTAAAAATGAGGGGAATACATCTCCTAATAAAAAAACTATATTTTTGTTAGATCTATAAAAATGTGCCATATGTCTAATGTCTTTTTTTTTTACTCTAAAGATGATAGAACCGGCTCTCAATCCATCATGTCTTGGTTGGACCCATGCGATTAAACACTCGAGTACCCCCCCTAGATAGAGAACAACTCATCTGATGGGATTCGAACCTCGGTCCGGAGCGGACTTACACTGCTGAAACGAATGCTCTACCGACAGAGCTGGAACCGTGCAACACGTGTAATATCATATACATGCGTAAAATTAAGTTGCACCACTAAATTAATATTTAAATCATATAGAAGAAAATACACTCATTTGGGATATTCAAATAAAATAATGAACATAAATACAAATTAAAAATCTACAAAGGAGTCATCACATCAAAAGTTTCGCTGTGAAGATAAGGAGAAATGAATAGAATACTACGGCGCGTATACTTCTTCTCTACTCTCTTGGTATTAACAAAAAATTTGGATGATTCTTCCTCTCTCGACTGCACAAGCGAAATCCGTCTAACTCCACCGTTCGACTCATCACATAACTCGCACTTGTTACGCACTGTCGAGTGAATACATAAGTTATAGAATGAAACGAGCACTTAAAATTGAATCGTGTCAAGCTTTGCCTTCCACTCGCTCTATTTTACATAAACATCATTCATTTCCTATGAATTAAAATATTTACATCTAATATTTATTTTTTACATTTATAGAAGATCAAATATTTCATATCATATTGAAAATATCATTTTTCTTTAATCTTCAAAAAGTGAACTACATCTTTTAGAATATAAATAAGATGATAAAAATGTAAAAATTAAAATTTAAGTATTGGTATGTATGTAAATACATGAGAATCGAGCGTAACATTAATTATTCATGTACCGTATTCTTCTTAGAAAATAATTGCTACTTTGGAATTATTTTTATTTTTCTTTCTTTTTTTAACTTTTTTTTAAAAAAATATATTTACTTCATACATTTTTCACATATTTTTTATTTTTTTAAATAACTTCCTTTTAAAAATCATTTAAAACTTTTAAAAAACAACCTTTTAATATGATATATATATATATATATATATATACAAAGGAAATTTG
>NW_018164668.1:1876229-1918793 GCF_001263595.1 Phalaenopsis equestris
CTTTGTTGGGGAAAAGGGCGGGTTCGGGCCGTTAAAAAAAAGGGGCCAAAACACGAACACACATTTTGAGCTCGAGATATAAACGAGCCGAACACGTTTACACCTCTACCCACCATTAGTGTGTTCCTTTCTCATTCTAGGCCTCCAATGAGCTAAAGATTGGAAGAACCAACGTGTTCGTGCGAGAGAGAGAGAGAGAGAGCTATTCATAAGCTACATGAGCTGCTTCCCAACTGCAAAACTGTTCTGATTCCTACCCTCCTATCAACACAATGAGACCAGAAAGACAACTTACAGCGCAGCTATTCATGTCTCTAAGCTGTACTATGTCTACTGCTCAGAAAGGCAAAATCTGAACATACAGAACCAGACCACCTGATGGCATTAGATACAGCAGAAAGCTCATACAAATTGTTCACATTTCAGCTTTTAATTTCTCCTGCTTTTCAGTTCCCTCCAAAATAAGTTACAAGCATTGCCAGCATGAGGGGATGGTCTGCTCCAGGATACAGAGTAAGCCGAAATTTATTTCTTGAATAGATAAATTTCTTGAGCTTGTACAAGGGATTCGCCTGCAGAAAACAACAGGAGTTTATCATACTTTCTTTTACAAGCATACCATTCAATTCTTACGTATTTGATATTTAGTTTTTACATATATATCATCATATCTATGCATTTCACATATTGAAAGTTTAAAAAGTGGTCTTTTTTGTGATGTGAAATTTATTGGGCGGTATAGATGTAAAAAATCAATGTCTAAATGCTAGATATGTAAATACATAATAATTGAGTGCTATGTATGTAAATGCTGCTGTAAAAGAATCAATTTTTTTAAGATTTATATGTATATCACCACCAGATTCCTATGTATTTACATATGTTGCACCTAAACTTTGTGATTTACAATTTTACCATTCAAATCTTTTACATCACAATTAAAAAGCGAAATACATCATTTCATGCATAAGCAAGGCGGTATAGTTGTAAGAAGTTGAAGTTCAGGTGTTAGATATGAAATACATGGAAATTGGAGTGGTATATATGGATATCTTTCTTTTTAAAGGGAAGTTTACATAATACCACACAGTTCTTCTGTTTTAGTTTATCTAACACCCAAAATTTGATATTTACACTTATAAAACTTTGGTGTCATAAACTCATGCATAAAAACGTGTTCAAAAAATAGTGAGGGTGGTATTTTAGATGTGATGTTAAGGTGTTGAGCGGTATGCATGTAAATATGAATGTTTAGGTGTTAGATATGTAAATACATAAGACTTATTTGGTATGCACGTAAATCTTCGCCTTTTTTTTTAATAAATAAAGATAGAGATTACCTGAGCAACAATAGAATCTCCAGAGTATATTGTGCATGAGCGTTGGAACGGGCTGCCTTTCAAAATGAACTTCTGCTTCTCATCCCTGAAATTATCAGATGACACCAAGACTTCTAATTCTGTTTTGAATGTAGAGTAAGCCAATTTATGCACAGTGAACAACAAATCATTGGGTTCCCAACTGTACCCCTTGAAACCTTGCCACCCATCCTGCAAAAAAGAGAAAAATCACAGCTTAGATGAGAGTGCAAATGTTAGACTAATTGTGTAAGAGAAAAAACAACAAAAAAAAAATCAAGAAATATCAAAGATTGCGCGGAAAATCCTAGACAGCAAAAATCACGGGTAAAAGAGAAGAATTCATTAAATCAAAAAGAAGAGGAGTCGCACACGAGAGCGAGAGAAGCAAAAAAAAAATAATTATATGCATACCATTGAATTCCTATGTATTTACTTATTAACATTTAAATTTCAATATTTACATATATACCAGCTTACCAATGTGTGAAAATGTGTATTTCACTATTTAAAAGTTTAAATAGTGGTATTTTCATGTGATATTAAAGATATGGTTGCTATAAATGTGAAATGTAAATTTTAGGTGTTAGATAGGTATGTATGTAAATGCTCTAAGAAAATAATAATGATACATATCCGCCCAATACCTCCATCATGATTCCTAAAAAAAGTTTCCCATAAATTTGGTTTCATCATATATGTCGTAGAACAATTTTTTATGCTCGACATAATTCTGGTTACAAATTCTAACAATGAATACGGAAATTCATGTTTCATTGAAAGTAAAATCTTGCAGTTCTCCATAAGATAAGAGTATGAAACTTTCTTCATATTTAGCAAATAAGTACCTTATATAAGAAGATTTACATTCATACCTAATGTATTTACATAGCTAATACCTAAACTCAATTTGTACATATATACCACCATACCCATGCATGAAAACATGTAGTTCACTTTTCAAAAGTTAAACCCGTCGTATTTCTAATGTGATATGAAAGATTTTGGTGCTACAGATGTAAAAAAGTAAAGTTAAGGTATTAGATATGTAAATACATAGGAATTAGGTGGCATGCTGTAAATGCCCCATTTTAAATGCCATAGTAGATATTAATCAAGCCTTTCAACTTAAACTAACTCTGGATAATTGAGAAGATGTGGAAATAGCCATCTCAGACAAAGCATACAAATCATAAGGCAGGATTTGAAGCCAATGAGCCAATCTAACATTGCAACATAATATACAAAAAAACAGAAGAAATATATTATATTGAAAACAAATCCGAAAATTTCTAAACAAAACTAGTAGTTTTTAGTTTTTTACAATGCAAAAAATGTTTGAACTGGTTTCAAGTTAAGCCGAAACACAAGCTTCGAGCACAATTTCCCATTAGTCCATAACCTTTCAGTTTTCATAAAAAATCTAAAAACATGACATACAAGTTTGAACCGGTTTCAAGCTGGTAATTTTTTTAATTAAACTTTAAAAGTATATAAGCCAATTATATTTAAATAAAGCTGATGTTCCTCGTAAATAACGACTGGCTTGATACTTTTCATTTCTCTGAGGTAAATCACCTCAACAGAACTGATTCTGATCACTCCCCCCTTCTCCTAAGGGTGGAGTACCTCCCTAATCCAACGGTTAAACTTTTAGGTTCTTGAATATGTGGGTCACTCATCCTAACTTCTTGGAATCATAAAAATCCATGGATTTCCTTATGGCAATCACATAAGAATATGGCAACTATGTTTAAAAGCTGGAATTGGGAGGTTTGTGGAGATGTTTTCAAAGCTGTTGTGGTTGCTGAGGAACAGGTTTCCAAAATTGAAAAAGAGGTTGAAGATGAGGTGAAGCAGGAGGAAGATCTTGTAAGAGCTCAAGGTATCTTAGAGGATTGTCTGCAAAGAGAAACTGATTTTCTAAAACAGAAATCCTCTTATCTTAGCTACTTGGAAGGGGACAGGAACACAAAGTTCTTTCAAGTGTGTATAAAACAAAAAAGACAAGATAGTGCAATCATTTGAATTAAAAATAAAGAGGATATTTGGATTCATTCCCAAACTGATATAATCCAATCTGCTATAGATTACTTTAGTACTTTATTCAAAGAAGTGGAGTTCAATAGAATACAATTGGATAGAAGTGTTTTCCTTATTAACACTGGAAATGTTTACTTTACCACTCTTGGCAATAGTCCTGATGATCTAGAAGTGCTGGAGGCACTCAAAACCATTGATAAAAGTAAAATGGTTGGTCCGGATGGGTTTACATCTGCCTTCTATATACATGCTTGGGATATTGCTAAAACTGACGTGGTTGTTGCCATTCAAAGCTTTTTTCATGGTGACATTCCCCGTAAATATTTTAAATGTTTTACTATTGTTCTCATTCCTAAAGATAATTTGCAGCATAAGTGTGAAAATTTTAGGCCAATTAGCTTAACTACTGTGGTCTCTAAAATCATAAATAAATTATTGTAAAGAGGCTTCAAACTTTGTTGAATGATCCTATTTGCCCGCAACACACTGCTTTCACTAATGAAAGAAGTATAAATGACAACATCTTGATCACAAAAGAACTATTAATGAATCTTGACTCAAAATGCAGAGGTGGTAATGGGGTTATAAAGCTTGATATAAACAAAACTTTTGATAGCATTAATTGGTATTTCTTTCTTGATGTGCTTAAAAGTAGAGGGGTTTAAAATAGGATAACAATTATTACTCCATTCTTGTCATTTCAAATCGGAGAGGGGCTTAAAATAGGGAGATCCTCTACCACCTATTTCTTTTATGCTTGTTGTAGATTATCTTTCTATGAAGCTAAATTATCTCCTGGGTGGTCATCAAAATTACAGGCACCATGCTAAAAGGAGTGAATTAATATCTCATCTTGCTTTTGCTAATGATATCATTATTTTCTGTAATATGAGCAAGAACTGTATCGAACATATTACCTCCATACTAACTCATTTTAAACAGGTCTATAGTATGGTTTTCAGTAAAAACAAATGTGAGTTGTTATTTAGCAAGCATATTCCTACCAAAAGGAGCATTGGATTCTTCAGCATACAGGTTTCAAACAGCGTATCCTCCCCTTTAAATACCTTGGTATTAATTTGAATACTAATAAGAGGAAGAATATTCCTTTTTATGATGTTTTACTTAAAATCTCTAAAAGAATACAAAGCTGGGAAAATGCAGTGCTATCCTTTGGTGGTAGGCTTGCTTCGGAATGTCTTAAATTCCTTCCCAATGTATGTATTGCAAATTGCTAAAATGAGTAAAATAATGCAAACTAAATTGAAAGAATTTTCAACAAATTTCTATGGGCCGGGCATGGTACTGGAATCCATTGGACCCCTTGGAGAAAACTTTGCAAACCTAAGAAGAATGGTGGTTTAGGATTCAGGTCCTTCAACCATTTTATGGAGATTAATTTTTGTAATCTCTGGATTAAATAGAATAAAGACCAGAGTATTTGGGCTCAATTTATGAATAAAAAATATGGCGAGCCAGATCACCCATGCTCTTATAAGGCAGGGAATTCCATAATGTGGAGGAAGATGCTAAAGGTTAGGGAAAAAGATGAACTTTTTATAGCCTGGGATTTTGGTAAAGGTGGCATTGGGTTTTGGCTTAATGATTGAGCTTCTTTGGATCCTTTTAAAGACTTCTCTAATGGTATCAGCCATTCACATCAAAAAGTGGCTGATTTTTGGATTAATAATAAGTGGACTAGAGATAAGCTCTTGCATTGCTTACCTCATGATCTGGTTAAATATATTATGAATATTCCTTTTGATAAATCAAAAAAAAGATAAGGTGTTATTAAAAACTCCTGTTTCTGGTTCACTATCCAGCACATTGCTAACAGAATACATTTGCATCAAAATATCGAAGGTGAACCTTAGGAACTCCTTTCTCAAACCATCCCAGTCTTTCTTTGCATAGAGATTAAACTATAAACTATTACCTGTGGATGATATCTTAAAATTAAAAGGGATTACATTGACATCTTGTTGCCTCATGTGCAGGCAAGATGATGAGCAATTTAATCATCTCTTTTTCTCTTGCAGATATGCGTTGGAAATTTGGAAAAGTATGGCTTATACTTCTGGTATTTTTCTACCTGAAAAGGGGTACAACTCCTTCGATCAATGCAAACATTATTGTCATCCAAATAATAACAATTTTATAACTACACAAAACTTGATTCCCTACATAGTTTGTTGGTTTCTGTGGTTGGAAAGAAACAAAAGGAAGCATCATAATTTGATCTTCCCAGCTGATAGAATTTTGGTTCACATAAAATTCTTTATCGCAAAGGCTATTGATTTTAATAAGGCAGCAGTTTTGACTAAAAAAACTATAAATTACTCCTATGGGTCAATAAAGGGTATTTCTCTAAAAAATAATTGTACATTGACAAAATGGGAGAAGCCCTGTAGGCCTTTTCTAAAGCTAAATGTGGATGGTAGTCTTAAAAATATAATGTTGGTGCTGGTGGAATAATTAGAGATCATTTGGGAGTTGGCTTACTATCATTTTATGCTCCTTGTGATGCCTCTTCAGCTCTTTTTGCTGAATTCACTACTCTTTATCTACAACTTAATCATTGATATGGATGATGGTTCTTTATTTCAAATTGTTAGAAGGGAAATAAGCTGCATGGGAATGTTATTTTGCTCTGGAACAAGATAAAAGAGATGTTGCCTAATTTCAATATACATAGGTCTCTTGTATATAGAGAAGCAAATAAGCGAACTGATTATTTTGATAAGCTGGGAGCCAATTCTGGGGAGGTTTATGTGGGTTCTGTTTTCGATTCAAATCTAAAGTTACTTTTACATGGGGACTGTTTGGATATCCCTCATATCATAACCTTTCATTGAATATTTGAAGTCATATCTTGACTACCATACACATTTCCTGATATATGACTGTCATATATATATGTCTATTTTGTTTTTGTCCGGTTCTTTACTGATGCAGGAAACAAAATGGATTTGATGGTCTGCTGCTGTATAGCGAAGCTGATTATTGCTTCTGAAGTTGATTTTTTGGGAGTTTATGCTGATGATCTATCATTAACTGGAACTGGACATTTGGGAATATATGTTTTGATGTTGAGATGTCGTTTAATGCTACGATTTTGGTTATTAGACACATTTTACTTTTATTGGTCTGACATTTGGGCATTCATATATCTCGATATTTAAAAGGTACATACATTTTCTAGACTGTTTGTCTATTTTTCACTTTGTTGATGCAGGAATTATTAATGGGGTTTTGATGCTCTGGTGTTGTTTGTTGAAACCATTTGCTGGATTGGAATTGGTTTTGTGAGCCAATGATGGTGATACACTCATTGACTGAAACTAGACTTTTGGAACTGTTGTTGTTGGGTAGATGCTGCTCTATGAAGCTGTTCTACTAATCTGGCTCTTGGATTTTGATATCTCTTTATTGCTTAATGCTGTTGCTTGCTGTTTTTTACCATTTGGGCATTTACCTGTCCTTGTTTTTTCTATTTCCCTAGCTTAATTTTTTATCGAAAAAAAAATAAAACTGTTTTTAAACTTTTCTTTGATTTGAGTTGTATCCTAGGATGGAGGATCCATAGGTTTTTCTTTTTCTTTTGGGTCTTGTAATGGGTGTAGTTTGGAACCTCTATCCCATCCTATGTAATCTTTTTTTATGATGTATAAAATTCCCTAGGGGGTTTAAAAAAAAAGGCTGATGTTACGGCTCTAACAAAAGTTTAATTATAAATTTTCCTTCGTTTAAATCACAATCATAAACCCAATTGTTGTAAATAATTGTAAGCCTCTTAATATACTTTTCATTATTGTCTCAACATTTTCATTTAATAAATATGTACATATTCGAAGTATTATCATGATCTTAGTATTACTACTGCATCTTGACTATTTATTAAAAGCATTTCCATGACTATAATAAGAAGATGAATGCTTAAAGTTTTTATCCTTAACGTAATCCTACTTCGATTGAAAGTACTACAGTGACAATAATTACAGCCAATTAAAATCACTTCCTCATCACACCTTTCTTCGTAGCATAAGAAAATTGTTTTTCTAATGCCGACATGATTTTTCAAGGCTTTGATTGCACCACCCCCACCCAAACAGCAAACCTATAAATATGTTCCTATTCGATTATCATAATCAAAACATGTTTTTTATTCTAATATTGATAAAAAAATATTTTTTTATAACTTAGCTCTTAAAGTTTTACTAAAAATATTCGATAATCATACTTGTAGAATTTTGTCCTTGTAGGAAATCTGCATTGAGAAGGAAGTTATTTCCTCCTCTCAGAATATATATATATTGTGTAATGTAATTGTTGTAAAATTATTTTTTTCCAATAGAATTCAATACCACCCCAATATCTCAAAAAATCTTCACATCTTAATATTTTCCTCATTTGAAAAAAAAGGTTTATGTCTATGCATTGTATTTATAAAGTTACTATTAAATAAACTTATGGCAACTTTGTTACAGATGAGCCAAATAATCAGTAACTAGTAATGTGATTATGCCTATCCATTTTGTCATGATGAGGGCAAGCTCGTTGTCGTCAATGACTCCATGAAAAGCAAGAAGCAAATATCTTGCAATAATTATCAAATTTTGAATAAATAAGTTGAATGTATTTTCCTTTGCTTTTATTCCAATAAATAATCGTCTGTACAATCTATTTTAGGTACATAATATTCTGTATAAACTATTCTAGATAACTTAATTAATACATATGCCTACTCTAAATATTCTGCTAAAAGGAAAGATTTCATGTCAATATAATATTTCCTTCTTTGCAGTATTGTGAAGAAGAAAACTCTTTATTTACTCATGATTGATATCCCCCCTCAAATTGATGTTGTCTGATTAAGAAACATCAATTTACCAACAAGAAACTGATGACACTGTCGAAAAAGAGTCTTAGTAAATATATCAGTCGTTTGAAGATCAGAGGTGATATGAGGAAGAGATATAACATCATCCTCATAAGCTTCTCAAATGGAAACTTCAATGTGTTTAGTGCGCTCATGAAAGACGAGATTAGCAGCAATCTGGATAGCGCTCCTATTATCTGCATGAAGAGAAGTAGACTCAAGCTGGGGAAAACCAAGCTCAACCAGCACACCCTGAAGCCAAATGATCTCAAAACAAGCAGAGGACATAGCGCAATATTTTGATTCAATAGATGTCTTAGACACTCGATCTTGTTTCTTGCTCTTCCAAAAAATTAAAGAGTTATCGAGAAACATGCATTATCCAGTAATAGGTCGGCGTGTATCAGAACAACCAGCTCAATCGGCATCACTATAGGCTGTTAAGTTGATAGGAGACTTCGCCGAAAAGAACAAACCACGATGAGGAGTACCTTTCAAATACCGAACAATACGTCGAACTGCAGCTAAATGAAGATGTGTAGGGGCTTGCATAAATTGACTAACTTGTTGTACAGCAAATGAAATATCAGGACGTGTAATAGCCAATTAATTGAGACTCCCAACAAGTTGTCGATAAAGAGATAGTTCAGATAGAAATTCACCACCATTCTGTTGATATTTGACATTTACTTCCAAAGGAGTGTCAGCAGAGCGACCATCTTGAAGACCAGCCAAAGCAATGAGTCCCTTCGTATAGTTGTGCTGATGAAAGAAAATACCAGTGGGAGAAGAGTGAACCTCAAGTCCTAAGAAATAAGTTAATGATCCCAAATCTTTCATATGAAAAGAACATTAAAGATGCTTTTGTAGCTGAGACATCAATTGATTGTCAGATCCCGTGATGATAATATCATCAACATAGACTAATAACAAAACAATTCTCTTGTCAATTTTGCAATGAAATAACGAAGAATCATATTTACTTTGAATAAAAGAGAAACTAAGAAGGGTATTGCGAAACTTTTCAAACCAGACCCGTGGAGCCCGTTTTAAACCGTATAGTGATCGTTTGAGCTTACAAACATCATGTGAAGGTGTAAAAAACAAGCCTTGAGGAGGAGTTATATAGACATCTTCTTTGAGATCCCCATGTAAGAATGCATTCTTAACATTCATCTGCTTTAAGAATCAGCTTTTAGATGCAGCAATAGATAATACCAGCAGTACAGTTATAATCTTAGCCACAGGTACAAATGTTTCTTCATAATTAATCTCGTATTCTTGTCGATTGCCAAAAGCTACCAATCTTACTTATATTTGTCAAGAGAGCCATCAAATCGGAGTTTAAGAAAGTAAATCCATTTACAACCAATGGGTTTAATATCGATAGGACATGAAACAATATCCCAAGTGTGATCGTCTTGAAATGTCTGAAATTCCTCTTACATGGCTTTTACCCAGCAAGCCTGTTTAGCAGCCTGAAAGTAAGAGGTAGGAACAGTAGTATTAGTTAGAATTGCAAAATACCAATATCTATCCGAAGGACGGATACGCCGAGTTGATCGTCGAAGACTTATTGGAGCAATTTCCGGATCAGGGTCAGGGAGGATTGGAGGTGAAAGGGGCTGACGTCGTGTGTAGACAATGTCCGGTATGAACTGTTTATCCGCAGAGTAATTATCAAATTGTGGAAGTATAACTGTATCCGATGTCGATACATGATGCTGAAAGTAATATTCATGCTCAAAGAAAATCACATTCCAAGAAATATATCAGCGACTATTAATTGAATCATAACACAAAACCTTTATGATTAGGACTATACCTCATAAAGGCACATCGTACTGACTGAGCTGTCAACTTATGACGTTCATAAGCAGGTAGAAGAACAAAGCAAACACATCTGAAAGTATGTAGCATATGATAATTAGGATGTTTACCAAAAAATCGATAGTAGGGAGAATCATACTTCAATTGTTGAGATGGTAAACGATTAATGAGATAAACTGCAGTAGATAAAACTTCAGTCCAAAATTTAGCTGAAACAGAGGATTCTATCAGTAATGTGTGCACAGTATCTAATAGATGTCGATTTTTTCGTTCAACAACTCTTATTTTGTTGCGGTGTATAGGAACATGAACATTGTGAAATAATACATTTGTTATGGAGAAATGCTTCAAACTCATTAGACATGTATTCACCGTCATTATCATATCGTAATTTTTTTTAAGCAAGCAGAGAACTGAGTTTCAAAATATGCTAAAAAATTTTGAAATACAGTAAAAACTTCTGCTTTAGAGTGCAAAAAAGAGATCCAAGTAAATCGACTGTAATCATCAATAAATATCACAAAATATCTATATTGCGCATGTGAAATAAATTGTGGAATTCCCCAAACATCACTATGAATAATGTCAAAACATTTATTGGCACAACTATCTGAATATGGAAAAGGTAATGTCTTACTTTTTTCAAGTTTACAAACAGAACAGTCCACTACTAAATTTTTATCTGCAGAATGAAAAACACCATTTTTAATTAAATGTTTCAACACCATATCATTTGGATGACCCAATCTTTTATGTCATATGTCTATCTTATTTTCAACAACTGAAGAAGTTAATGACATATTCTGAGGAACTGTGAATTGTAATGGAAATAGCCTGCCCAATTTAGGCCCCTTCGCTATCACATTCCCCGACACATGATCCTGCACAGTACAACCATCACGAGAAAAATATACGTCACAGTTATTATCCATAATTTTACCAACAGAGAGTAAATTAGCAGATAATTTAGGAGAAATCAAGACATGTCTGAAGGAGTTAATATCACCAGCTGTTGTAATTGGAATATTATTTCCATCGGCAACCTGAATATGTTGAGTATCAGTGTACGGTCGTTGGTTATGCAATAAATTAGATGTGTTAGTCATGTGATTTGTGACGCCTGAACCAACAAACCAAGGAGAAGGGACAGAAGTAATAGTTTTACCCTTCCCTTGAAGGTCGAGAGCAGAAAAAGCTGAGAATCATTTGTTGAACCATATCTGGAGTAACAACTGATTGATTATTGCTAGCAACTGTGGATGTCGAGCCAGGACTGTGAGTTTCGGATACCGTGGCATGAAGTGCTTGTGGTTTGCAGTTCTCGGGGCGTGTAGGGCACTCCGTAAGGGTATGTTCATTTTGCTTGCAATAATTACAATACTTATTTTTACAATTTCACGCAATATGACCAAATTTCTTGCAGCTGTAGCACTGCACTGATCCCTTCCCTTTGGTCTGAGCAGCATGTCATATTAATTATTTCTGATGATCCACCTGTTGTACTAATAGCAGCTTGTGTCGACAATTTTTGTTCTTCGCGCAGTAATTCACGAAAACAAATATCCAAACAAGGAACTAGATCTCTGTTCATCAGCTCAGCTCGCACAATTTCAAATTCAAGTCTGAGCTTCATTAAAAACTGATCACGGCGACTTTCTTATGAATAACCTGAAGACTAGCTAAGTTCTCCTTTGACACCTTAGCATAGATAATGTCAGTATATTCGCTCCATAAATTTAGAAAGCAAAAATAATATTGTTCAATTGAAAGATTGCCCTAACTATAATTACTCATGTCAAGTTCCAATTGGAAATGTTTCGCAGAATTATCTTGATTGTAAACGCGTTTCAAGTATTCTCACATTTCTTTAGCGGTGTCAAAGGATCGTAAATTGTTCATCATATGAGTCTCAATAGATCCCAAAATCCAAGAAACAATTTGAGCATCCTTTGCTTCCCATTGACCAAGATTTTTTGCCTTAGTAGGAAGTGGAGAAGTCTCATCAATATGACCCCAAAGCTTCTTCCCTTTTAAGAACATTCTAAGCTGAAATTCTCATGCAGCATAATTTTTTCCCGTAAATTTGATAGCTATAATTTCAGAAGACATTCTAAATAGAATTTTAGTGGATTGAAATCAACCACAAAAAAAATCACAGAGTCAAGATACTGCTTTTCGGGATCGAGCCAATGTCGGAATCAGCGATGACGGGATCGAGCCGGCCGATCTCGGAATCGGCGGATGAGCAGACGGATCGCGGAATCAACGGATGACAGGTCGGGATCGCGGGATCGTGGAATCGGCGGAGACGGGATCGAGCCGAACTTGGAATTGGCGGATGAACAAACAGATCGCAGGATCGCGGAATCAGCAGACGACGGGTCGGGATCGCAGGAGAATAGGGGTCGGGCCCGGTCGCGGAATCGGGGGATCCGGGATCGAGCCAATCTCGGAATCGGCGGATGAGCAGACGGATCGCGGGATCGCGGAATCGGAGGATGACGGGTCGGGATCGTGGAATTGGCGGAGACGGGATCGTGCCGATCTCGGAATCGGTGGATGAGCAGATGGATCGCGGCAAATACGATCGCAACAAAGCGGATCGCGGTTCGGCAGCGAATTTCCTTGAACTTGGACGAAGGTGAAAGAAAATGCCGCAAAACTTAAACAAAGACAAGAACGAGTGCTCCTAACGAGGAAGCGGACGAAGATGACAGCGAAGATTCCCTTCGTTATTTCCGACGAAGATAACAAAAGTTAAGAATAACAACAAGGATTCAGACCGATTCAAGCTCTGATACCATATCAAATTTTGAACAAATAGGTTGAATGTCTTTTCCTTTGCTTTCATTCCAATAAATAATTGTTTGTACAATCTATTTTAGGTACATAATATTTTGTATAAGCTATTCTATGTAACTTAATTAATGCATATGCCTAATCTAAATATTCAGCTAAAAGCAAAGATTTCATGCCAATATAATCTTTACTTCTTTGCAGTATTGCGAAGAAGGAAACTCTTTATTTACTCGTGATTGATAATAATGAGCCACATGATGAGTCAAGCTCCTTGTCTCCATTAATGAGATGGATGCTAAAATGTTCAAAAAGAAGAGTAATGAGCAATTGAAGAAATAAATATATATGCTAAAAATGTAAAAAACATCAAACTTTAGAGTGGTATAACGCGAGAATGAAGAAGATGAATTTGAAATGATAAAGTGAGATCAAATTCAAGAAGAGCATGTCTTGAGGATGAAATTGAAGAAATAAAGAAAGATATAATTAAATTATTCTAACATATCTAAACATGAATTTGGGTAATTTGTGTTAACAGTATGAGCCCAGTTGGATTATTAAGTAATTTCATAGGGGTATCAATTATTTGATGATAAAAAAAGGTTTTCAATATTAATTTTCTTGATATTTGATGGTTCTATTTATTAACTAACTAAAGATGAAAGTAGTTAAAGCACGTGCAATCTGAAGAATATTTAAAATGAAAAATTGATTTAATGACAAGGATGCAACGATATTTCAAGTGTTTGTGCTCAGTATAGGTTGTGTGGTTATGAATTTAATTGATTAAAGTAAAGATAGATTGGTCCTCAAACTCAATTATGTATGAACAAATCTAAATTAACAAAAATCCTACTTTGTATACTTAACTATAAATATATTATATAAAATGCCTATGAACTTATTAAGAATCTACACATTAAAAATGCAATATTGGCGTTGTTTTATGGTACTATCTGGGATCAAATCATGTATCATGATGCATGGCACATATATGATGGCATATAATCTATGACCAAAATTTGTACTGATTAGTTTGACTTATAACATGACTACCATAAAAGTCAACAATTTTTTTTTTGCCTATCTACTGGGCTACACCTCATGATTGTAAGTTAGAATATTTATTCACATTGGAAGGAATAAATTGTAGAGTTGATAATACAAGTAGTAGCCCCGCTTGATTACTATAAGCTCTTGAGTTGACAAGTGTTCATCCATAACTGTATTGTGCTCAACTTGGCTTTAATTTTTCAACTTAATACAATGGTTCGATGGGGTCCATTATCATACTTGAGCACATTTCAAAGAGAACGACCACCAAATATGCTCCATACAGTTGAATTAACTCTCGGTATATCACACTTAACGATGTTAAAACTTTAAATTTGAGGGAAAGTGATATCCAATATTAAGAAGATGATAGATGAACCACATATTATCATCCAAAAAACATAGCCAATCGAGTCCCTAATACATTATTTGAAACCCACATCCATTAGTTAAATCTTTTAGCATCTCCATTGCCTAATGTATTGGACTCAACTTAAGTACACTGTGCTCCATCCTCTTAAACCATGTTCACCCTCAAAAACATTGCTCTCTGGTACCTTAACAACACATTTTCTTCAATGACTCCATGAAGAGCAAACATTGATATATAATCTATATGCTTTCATCATCCCAATCCAATTACAAGCAAATTGTTTCCAACCTCACTTAACTATTCATTCCAATTAAAATCTTCATTTAAAATTATCTCATTTAAGCAATCTTCTTAAGCAATTTTTAAACATGTCTATAAGAGCTCCACCGCTCATTCTTCAACCAACTCAATCCATTTTCAGCTACCTCATCCTAACAGATTTTCTTCTGAAATTCTCTAATGTCCTCAGTTCACACTTCCCCCTTCCCAATTTACAACAACTACCCTAACAACTTCATCTCATCAGCAACTTTCAGACATTTCTTCTAATTTTAGCCATACGTCTGTTGAGGAGCTTTCTACAGCACACAATTCCACTCTCCAAATTCACTGAATATAAACACACATGAAATCAAGAAGATGAAGACGAGTTAGGGTTAGACTCACATCAAGATGGACGGCCGTGATTAGAGTGGTCGCGTCTGCATCGAGGAGAGTGACGACTCGTCGTGGAGAAGAGCTGAACGATCGGCACTGGATCAGGTGAAGGAGGTTTCCATACGCATCATATACCTTGAAATCGCAGCCCTTGAGACCAACTCGGCACTTTCGAATCGTGTAATCCGTCGGAATTTCCCAGGTCGCCGGAAAGATCGCCTCCGCCATCTCGCGCAGAGGTGAGCAGGAGACCGCGATTGGGATTGACAAAGGGCATCAATTCATCGATTCAATCTGTCGCAGGCCTCAGAAACTACAGGTCAAAGGAGGATTTTTAGGGCTTTTTTATTGAAGACGAGAAGAGTTCAAACTGGATGTTGGTCCGGAGGATTTAAAAAAAAACAAAAATCGATGAGCATAGCTCGATTGAAGCGATCGCCGTGGCCGCCCCGTTCCTTCGGCCGCCTCTTCCAAAAAATAGAGAGAGAGAGAGAGAGAGAGAGAGAGAGAGAGAGATTAAACGTCGACATCGACTTTCACATCTCCATTAAACAAAGCTTGAGATGAGTTAGCAGGATAAGAGCTGGGGTGCAAGTGAGTCAATCCAACTCAGTGAGCTGGCTCGAGTTTGGGCCAATGAGTGGCTCTTGAGCTAAGCTCGATGAGCTAATAAGCTAAGCTCGAGCTAGCCCCGACTTCTTTTGGGAATCCAAGAGTCCCATTTTTCTCTCTTCTTTTTTCTATTTTGGACATGAGGGATAATTAATCATAAAATAATCACTACAGTATTTCTATTTTTATCGGCAAGTTTCCTCTAACATTTTGAGAGGAAGGCTTTAATGTATAAAAGATCAACACCTAGTGTGTAATCTCACGTCGGTGATGTGATGGCGGCTTGGGCAAAAAGCTTGGCCTCGAAGTTGAATTGTGCACTAAATGTTGAACGAATAGATATTTCTTGATTTAAGCATTCTTTAACCACTTCTTCTGGTGGGCTTAATTCAGCCACTTAGGCTAGCAGACCCACTTCAACCACTTCGCCCGATAGGCTTAACTCAGCTACTTCGGTCGATAGGCCTGTTTCAGCCACACTTCGACCGGTGAATCTGATTTCTGTGAATAATATATCACCGTGAATCTGAAAATTTTAGTCATACATTCAACCCTGTAAATTCTTTTTCATATAAATATATTATTAAAAATTTAATAATATTTTTTTTACAAAATTGAGAAAATTGATGGTGGGCCGTCAATTATGTGTCCATTAGCACCTTTCATTTTTACTAATTTAATGTCTTAGTGTCATTTTATTATTTAGGGCTAAAATGCCAAATGTCATTCTAAAATATATTTACATTATTTTTTTCTTATCACTAAATTTAATTTATTATAAATATAAATTTAAAAGCCAAATAATAATTAAGACATATTAAAGAAAGATTTACATACATACCACTTAATTCTTATGTATTTACACACGTAACCCCTAAATTTTAGTTTTTACATATAATTTCTTAAATGTTAAAATAGTGGTGCTTAATTTTGATTTGATGTGAAAAATTTAGGTTTTATAAATGCAAGCAATTAAATTTTAGTTGTTGGATATGTAAATAAATAGGAATTGGGGGGTATGTATGTAAATGGCACTATATTGAATGTAAATCAATTTGTCTATAATTTATTCCTTAATCAAGCAAACTTCAAAGTTCAAACGCTAAAATAAATGGGTAATTAAATGTTGAATTGATAAATTCAAATAAATATTAGAAAATGGGAAGAATTATTATTTTAGGGGTTTATTAGTTATATTATATATAACATATTACTCAATTCCTATGCATTTTGACATGCATACTATGTTATTTTAATTAAGAAGCTGTTAAGTAATTACAAATAAATTAATCTAATTATAACAAATTAGATAATATTATTAATGAATTACTAATTAATGTATCTCTCCCTCTCCCGATTTCGACCAAAGCCATTGCCTGTGTGACTGAATCAGGCAATACAAGTGCTATTGTAGTGAGTTAGAAAGGCAACGACGAGATCACACCGTACAAAGGCCACTGAAACTCTCATCGTTTTTTTTTTCATTTTGATCTGAGTCCACAACTCTCCGAAAAGCATTGAATAAGGTGAGTCTGTTCGCTCTATTTATTCTCAATGCATGTTTTCGGATTTATAGTGAAATGGTCGAATTTACTAAATCCGAGATTTACGCTGAAAATGAGTGAGCTCTGAATTTAGTAAATTTGGTGATTTAACTTGTCCAAAATGATCATTTGGCTGGATATTTAAGCAAATATTACTTTAAATCTCAAAGCAATTGAGTGACGTATTTACAGATGATCGAGGAAACTAACCATAAAAGCATGATCTGAACCGTTCACTTTATGGTCGGTCGTTCGGTCGGAGTCAGCCGACATATTATGACGAGAGACTCGATCAGCGGATCGTACCCGCAGTCCCAATTGCCTAGATGATTCTTACAAGGGTGTTCGATCGGAGCTAGTCGGCCGACGATTCTTTACTTGGGCAAATGCAACCGCCATCCAAACGGTCGCACTAGTCTACTAAATAAAAATGTGTTAACTAGTCAGTCGTCGTCAAACTCAAATTCAAATTGTAATACATAGTTGTTATAAAATTAGCACAATTAATCACATTAAAAGGGGTTTCCATAATATTTTACTTCTTTCTGTAATTGTACAAATACACTTCTATAAAAAAGAGGCGAAAAGACGAATGAAATGATTTTTTTCCCCGTTTTCTCAGCAAAAATTTGCTTAATTACTCTCTTTCTACATATATTCCTCCTTCTCCCAACTCTAACTCGTGAGATGTGTTCACAAAAGATAACTTAGGATTCAACATCCTAAAAGTGGTGTAGTGAGCGTGGACATGCCTTGAGCGAGAAGCGGAGCCAACTACAAAGGAGGATCCCTGCAAAGAAAAATAGTTCCATGAAGTTCAACAAAGAGACGGCGCACCGAGACATACAGAAAGAGGTACAGGCATTGCGAACACAAATAATGAACCAATTCGGGACTCTTTTAGGAGTCATAATTTTGCAAAATGCTCGTACACGGCCCATGGAAGGAGAGTCTCGGGGAACCTGCCTCCACAAGACTCCCATTGACAATCTGTCAACGCCTCAAGGCTGACCCACCAACTGCCCTGCCAAAGTGCCAGAAGATTCTCAACTTGCAGACATCACTGCATTTACGTTGGCAGTCCCACATTGAATGGACCGAGCGGGAACATTCGCTCGACCGGTTATGGGTAGCGCCTTCTCCCGAAGGATCCTAGGAAAAATACCCCCGATGAAACTCAAGATTTCTCACTTCTGCTCCTATAAAGGAAAGAGTGAAAGAGTGATCATGCTGATCACATCGCCTCTTTTGATTCAAGGGTTAGAGTTTATTGATCGTTGATGCCATGAAGTGTTGGATGTTCCTGACTGTGCTAAAAGATTCTTTGCTCTAATAGTTTAATAGTATGTCAGATGGAGGCATCCCGTTGTTCTTCAGATTCTAGAAGCTATTCCTGACACACTTTGCTAAATTACATAAACCAGAGAAGGATATAGAGACCCTGCTTTAGATCAGGCAAGGGAAGAACGAATGCCTAGGGCATACATCACTTGTTTCCCATAATGAGCGTAAGAGGGCCCCGTGACTTCCCTTGACCAGGAAAGCTCTAGATTGACACAGACAGGGCCCTTAACACCAGAATGGATATCAAACACATCCAATATCCTTCGTGCAAGTGTAGGTTCTCCCTGGTGGGGTCAAATCATCGCAAACCCTGGTTTTGTCCCCCAAACATATATTGGAGGTCCTAAATGGATATCTCGAGCTATCAGATGCTACAAGTGAGCAGTGAATCTTCCTGAGCCAGTCATGTGGACACCTACACATGTGACATCAAAAATTAACGCCAACAGGTCGGGTGATCGAGCCAGGGTGACCAGCCGGACCAAAGTGATCAGTTGACCAGGCCGAGAAGGCCAGTCGAACCAAAGTGCTAAGTTGACAAGCCGAAATGGTCGTTCAAGCCAATGTGGCACATACAAAATGTGAGATGCAAACATACAACATGATATAACATATGATGCAATGCACATGCTAATGTTCCATAGCGAGCCATTCCCGTCTTAGCACTCTCACAATAGAGCCTAGGTTTTAGTGTACGATGTGCAAAATAGCCTCCTCTGGCTTTGGCGAGGAATGTGAGGATTTTTTCTCTCTGTGATTTCTCTAAGAAAATAACTCTCCACAGTTTTCTTAGAATAGACTAGCTATAATGTTTTTCACATTTTACAACTCTCCACGATTTTGTGAAATTGACTAGCTACAATGTTTTTTTTTCATTCTACAAAAATCCAAATGTTCCAAACCTTCTAAGAAAAGTTGTAACCACCAAAGCCAGAATAAATACGGATTTCGACCGATTTTGGTTCAAGCTAAAGTTTTTTGCAAGGATATCACTCAGGTTCATAGGGTACTTTGTCCAGCTAAAACTTCCCTATCCTAGCAACTTTCTCTAGGAAGACAACAACCTAGCCCTAAAATTCTCCACACAAACATAGGGATAGCTAGAAAAATAAAGAACAAGGTCTTAGAAGGATTTCACCTACGCGATGACTGATCAAAATCCTGTTTTGTCATGGATGAAGCTCTCCTCATCGTAGGAGAGGTGGCAAAGCTAAATTCCTTCCCCCAAGTGGTGAGGAAACTCTCCTCATCAGAGAGAACACCGCGGTCACCGGAAACCTTCTCCAACATAGGGAAGAAGCTCTCATTGCCTAAGAGAAAATTTCAAGTCCATTGGAGATTTCCTTCTTCAAAGAAATATGAAGCTCCCCTTCGTTGTAGGAGAAGATTATGAGTTTGTCGCTCTATGACCTTCTCACAAACTAGGATGAAGCTTTCCTATCCTTGATTCTGAAAAGTTAGTCAGAGAGGAGGAGTTTGCCGGAGAAAAGGAGGGAGGAAGAAGGTGAAGAAGATGTTGGAAGACCCACCGTTTAGCTTCTCTCCTTGAGGAAGATGAAAAGGCTTTCTAAACTCCTTGCTCGAAGAAGCTTTCTCCCAGAGTTTTTTATTTGTCCTAAGCATCAGCTCTTGGTATAAGAGAATGAATAGAAGATAGGAGAAGTAAATGTGCTAGCCAAGCTTAAACCCAAGCCAACCAACCTTCCCTCCAATTTTTTCATAACAAGCTTGATTAGACCATAGGAAAATTTCAAAATCAGTCAAAAAGTGACATCACGAGCCTCCTTTTTGCCTCTCCCATGCAATCTTCCATTAGCCAATGAGATCCCAAATGTCGGCTACATGGGGGAATGTGTTGTTTTTTTTAGGCATTTTGGATGCCTAGGCGCCCATGACCAACCCCTAGTGCTTAATCTAGCACCTAGGCGCCACTAGGTAAACACCTACTTCCCCAGAGCTTCGAAATTTGCTCCAGAATGCAATTTTGGGCGCCTAGGCTTCAGTTTAGCCCAAAAACCCTAATTTTGTGTAGATCGTCCGATGGAGGGTTTCTTAGATCTGTAAGCTACGGAGGATTATGTATTACTTATATATGGTCTCGTAACATCAAAATGAGTATTTTGATTGCTCATTCATCGGGGAAATCGTCACCAATGACCTCCCTGGACCTTGGCAAGGGGAGGGTATTCCAAAGCCTAACTTTTGCCCAGATGACCGTAAGAAGGTCCTCAACTATCTGAAAATAGGGAAAAAATATGTATCACTAAATTATGATCCTGTAACTCAAAAATGAGCATTTTGGATGTTTCAAACTAGGGTATTTATTGGCAAAGAGCGTCCCAGACGACTGCGGGGGTAGAATTGTTCCAAACCCAAAATTTTTCAAAATATGTGTGGCGAATTTAGATGACCACCCTTGGCCTCAGAAGACTTTGAATTGATGGAGTTGGGTCTCTTAACATTAGAACAGACATAAAACATGCCAAGAGTCATAGTTAACACCACCTTAAGGTTAAATCCCAGGTAGGGTCAATTAGGTATTGATCCTGATTTTGCACTCAGGACAAACACCAAAAGGTCTGATGGCGTGTCTTTGACGGTGTGAAGCTGGAAAAATTCTCGTGTTGTTTAAATAGACACTCATTGTACGTGACATCAAAAATTGATGTTAATAACGACTATCTCTTATAACTTACACTTTATTTTATGAAGAGTGTATAACCCACTCGCCCGCTCACCTGCTCTGGCATCCATTCTAACCAGCAACTAAGATTTGATGTGCAATGAGGTAGCTAATTCATTTCTGAAGCTATTGAAGCCACCTATATCAAAACTTAATGGTCACAAAAATTAAATTAAAATAAAACTAAGATCTTGATCAACTTCATATGTAAATTATATGTATGATAGTCAGACCGCTATTATCCGGTTGACATTGCTAGACAATCTCTATGGAGCGTCAACGTCACGTCAGACCATTGAAGTCGAGCCAATTTTATCAGTCTGCCTTTTCTATAGAACAATAGATGCCCATACATATCCATCATCAGATCATTGACATCGTGTCAGACCAATGTTGTTGGGTTGCCATCTCCACTAGACCACCAACACTTGATCAATGTCGAGTCATCACCAACATCATCAGCCTCCATCACCATGCCATTGTTGTTCTGTCGGACCACCATCGTCGCGCTACCACAGCCATAAGAACACCATCTTAGGAACAAATTGAGCCACCACTGCCACTATTAAATTTATGCATGAAAAATAAGTATTTTATTTTTAAAGTGATAACATGGCTATTTCTTATGCAATATTAAAGATTTTGAGTGTTTTGTGTACAACTATGAAAATTCAGTGGCGTGATATGTACAAAGGCAGGCTAGGGAATGGTTCAGGTTTTTACTTGTATGAAAGGACAATCTGATCATTTACCCCTCCTGAAGTATCAGTTTTACTCCTCTTAAAATATCGCTTTGTCCTTGGTATTCCTAAGTACCCCTTAAGTTTTTTAAATTTAATGCGTGGGACCGAGGTTTAAAAAAGTGGTGGATGCGAATCAGCTTTTGTGGATAAGGACGAAGCTATAAATTAAGGTGCTAATTGAATATGAAATTGTTTGCGCCAATTTTTACTGAAAAATTTAATTTGCATTTAAGACAGTGATACGTGGGCTAAGCTTGTTCGATTCGTTTGAAATTGTTCGTGTTCAAAATTGGCGAGCAGTGTGTTCGTATTCGACTTGATTTAAATATTATTGTTTGTGTTTGACTCGTTAAAACTAATTGAAAAAAAATTGATATGAATTGTTGGATTTGAACGTAGACCAAATCTATGCAAAAGAAGACACGTAACCACATTATCACACAAGCGATTATAATTTAATTTTTTATATAAATATATATAATATATTTTTATAAAAATAATATGAATATAAATTATTATATGATTTTTTTTTTATTTCGAGCTAAAACAAGCCAAACATGAACAAATAATTGTTTGTGTTCGACTTGTTTACCCGAACACGAGCTACTTAACGAGCTAAACATAAGTTGTTCACGAACAATAAACTTTTTTGGCAGCCTCATCGATGCCACACAATTTGTGTTATCCAACACCTTTAATTTACTCTTTTTTTATTACTTTTATACCATCCAAATCTTTAATGTAACATAAATATGTGACCATTTTAGTTTTTTTTAAAGTGAAATACACATCTTCATGCATTGGCTAGGTGGTTTGCATGTATAAATTGAAGTTTAGAGGTTAATTATGTAAATACATAAAAATTGAGTGATATGTATGTAAATCTTTTTTTTTCATAAATTATTTTATTAAAAATAGTATATTTTTATTTGGATATAATTTAAAATTTAAGAATAAGATAATTATATAAAATGTCGTATAATCTTTTTTATAAAAAAATATATATTATATAACTACAATAATTAAAAAAAAAACATAGTTTTTTAGAAATTGGGTCTCATAAGTGTAAAAAATAGAATTTAGGGGTGAGATATGTAAATGCATAAGAATTTGGGAGTAAGAATGTAAATGTATATGTTGTTGCTTTTGTATTCCATCTAAATAAACACCCTTGTATGCCAAGAAATTTGAATGTTGTACATGATGTGGGACTAAATAGTGACATGTTTCTAAATCAAAGTATATGGATAAATAAAATGAAAAATTTGTTAATTTTAATTATAAGAGACAAAGTTTTAAGCTAGGAATTCTACTAAATGATTTAATAAAGGTTCTTATCAAGTTTTATCGTAGACACACAAACTTGTATAATGATTTTAGGGACACACACACACATTTAAAAGTAATATGTCTCACCATCAATCATATACTTATTTGTCATTGTAATGAACTTCTCTCACCATCAGCCTTGATACACTACAAATAAATTTTTATCATCCGACATGAATCTTGAGGCAATATTTTGAGCAATAAATATTCAAATCTTGATAAAAAGTCATCCAGAGCTCTGATTTCAGTAAAATTATAATAAAACTAACCAGCTCGATGATAATGACCCAATGATATAAAAACTAGTCCAATCCGGGTTAGATCAAGCCCAGATCAAATCATTAAACTACTTCTGAAGGATTTCCGAACACATTTGAAAGGTCAAACGGATATCGAATCTTGCGATTTCATAGTCAAATTGAGCATCTAGACAAGACGAATCCAACGAGCCTAAGATTGCTCAATTCCGACATCGTTAAGACACTTAACTATTCATCGAACGCCATCTGATCAAAGGAAACTCTCCCGACCGTCCGATCACAATGATTCATATTCTTGTATTAATTGCACCTAGAACACTATAAATAGAGTCCCACCCCTCACATGGGGGAGGAGGGCTTGAGAGAAAACTTGAGGCTACGAGAAAGAGCTTAAGTCCAACATTATCCCTGTCATCGTCGACCACCGCCGACCTCTGTCGACCATCGTCGGCCACCATCGACTACCGCCGACCACCGCCGACCGTCATTGATTGACATTGACTACCGTCGATCACCATCCACCTCCGTCGACCACAGTTGACGAGACGCCGTTAGTCAAATTTGTAACTTAGAAAGCTAGCAACCATTTCCCTTCTATGTGACAAAGAAACTCTGTAATCATTAATCTATAGTGGATTTTTATAACTGGGTCATGCCCAGAAATTTTTTTCCCTTTACGGGTTTTCTACGTAAAAACTTTTGTATCATCACATGTTATTTCACTTTTCATCTGAGTGCGTGTTGAATCCTCGTACAACGCTAAAACGATAATCATCTACTCTACAACCACTAATTTTCCAGCACACATCAAACCTGCTCAATCCTCTTTAGTTAGCTAGATGAGTAAAGTTAAAGCTTTAGGCTGCCGTTGAACCAGGAAGATGTAAATTCAATGATTATTGCCCCCATGAGATCCAATACATTGGTTTCTTGTTCTCAATTTTAGACATTTTCAAACCTTTTCTTACTCTCGTTACAAGACTTCTTCCCAACCTGGCTGATTTTCTTTCGAATGAGTTGTTACTTTTGAGGCTCTACATTCAATTCTTGTTGGAAAAACTTTAATGATATTCATAATCTCATTTGTAGGTGCTTTTTGCTACATCTATTCTCTTCATACACAAATACGATAAGTTTTTCTAATAGATACAAATTTTGCAGTAATAATGCACATGTCATTGGTGACTTAGGGTCCGTTTGGGGCAGCTTATTTAATGCTGTGACGTTTTAAAAATGCACCTGACATGTTTGGGTAAACGGTGTTTTGACAACTTATGCGTTTTTAAAACGCTGAAAATAACGTTTTAACACCGCACCTATCTATTTGTAGTAGTAGTTTTCTGGCAGTGATCTGACTTTTCTAAAAAAATAAAAAATTGTAATAGCCGCTGCACCTAGCTTATCAACAGATTATTTTTAATTTACTTATCAGCGGATTATTCAATAAACTGCAACTGCCCAAACAGACCCTTAACATCTACATATTCAAGCCAATAACATTTTTGACCATATATACTGACCCCATCATAAAGTTTATATCTATTATTGTACAACTAATTATGTATGATAATCCATATTTAAAGTTAACCAAAATCTAACATACTACAAAATGCTTATATATTTATTATGCATGGAAAGATATATTTTGCATTTTTTCTTTAAACTTAAAAACTTGAAATAGTAATATTTTTTTTAATATAATTAAAAAGTAAATTTAAAATGGCAAATATGTAAATACATAAAAGTTGTGTGCGGCCCTTTTAAAAAAAACCAAAAAGCAAGGCCGTGGTGGGCCAGGTCGACCGCCGTTGTAATTTGTCCTCATTTTCCGGCCTCGGCAGACTCCATCTCCCGTATTCCACTCGGCGACGATAACCCTTATAGAAGCTGCCACGAATCTCTGTGCAACAAAAGACAAATCCTTCGCATGAAGGCGATTCTTTATACGGTAATGCCGGAAGGCCTGACGGGCTTCAGAGGGTGTTGTTCTTCTGGGCGATAGCTTCTTCTTCTTCTTCTTCTTTCTCTTCTTGTTTGTGGTATATTGCGTGTTGTTGTTGGGTTCGGAATTGGATTCGGAGGAGGAAGATGGCGTCATCGGCGACAGTTCGTGTGGATAAGGCGACGAGCGATCTGCTGCTGGGGCCGGATTGGACCATGAATATGGAAATATGCGACTCCATCAATTCCGATCCCGGGTGACTGCTCTTTTAACTTTTGGCGGTGGTTTATATGTCAGAGAATTTTGTTTGAATTTGCCTGATGGTTCGGTTGATTTATTGCTTGCTGTAATTTGGAAGCTGTCTTGTCTTGATTTTTGTTTTCTTTCATTGAAAGTTTTCTACTTTATATTTTGTTTGATTAAGGCACTTGGTGTCTGAAGGATTGATCTATTGATGATTTACCTGTTCGGTTTTAGAGTGAGACGGTGATTTGATGCGTGTCTGAGGTTTTCGTCTGGATGATTGCTAGTTGTTGGCTAATTTCCAATTTGTGGAGATGCGCCACCATTTCCGATATCTTGTATGGATGAATTTAACTAGTATGGTATACGTTTTGAGGTAGATACTGGACCTAATGAAAACTAAATTTCAGTTAATTTGGAATAAAAGCTATGTGCTTATTGTTTGATTTGCTAATTTAAATATTCTATATTCTGCTTATTTGTGTGTGGTTGAATGATCCATAGTAAACCTTTTTCTGCTTCAATTTTGATGAATTTCAGTCCTTTTGAGTAAAGCTCTTGAAACTCATTATTTAGTCATGTAGGCTATTCTTTATGATAAAAGTACTTATTATTATTTTTATTGATGGGGACTTGGCTTGGATTTCTTTGACGTCCAGTTTCTATATTACACAGTTCTTAGACTTGTTACATCTTTAATATTGCAGATCTATTTTTCATGTTGTGATATTTCTGATAGACTTTTAGCTTGATATATTTCACTTTTTGTCATTTCAATGCTTTAAACATACTTCATAAAAGGCAAAGTGTTGTTTCATAACTTGTACAATTGCATGAAATATAATTAATGAGAAATAAGGCATTGGCTCCAATCACACAAGTACCATATTCTATATGATGCATTTGTCTTAATTTAGGAGAAGCCAATTGACGCTGTAATACAAATCATATTTTATGTATTGTATGAAGGGGCCTTCATGCCAGTAAATAAGAGAAGTGTCAAAATAGTCCCCTGCCCTGACTTTTTTGAAGGGCCCGTTTTAGTCTCAGAGTTTATAAAAGTGTTAATTTAGTCCACCAGCTTTTCTAATATGGGGTTAAAATAGTCCCCAGTTTGAACAATTTTAGTTCCCATTAAAACATTTCAGGGACTAATTGAGCATTTTTATAACTATGGGGCTAGAAGAGCTAATGTAAATAGTCTGGGGACTATTTTGACACTTATTAGTAAATCCTTAGAGATGCTTGTTTGAGTTATGAATGTGATAATGCCTTTACCCAAAACTTATAATCTACTATGTTTAGATGTGGTAAATTGTGATATGCTTGCCGAATTGCTGTGAGTGATTGGTGTAGAAAAATATATGATGTTACCCATATCTATGTATTATAAGCTTAGATGATACTTAATGCATTAGTTTCTTGCAAGAAGGTGTTTGGCTTAACTATTTAAGTGCTCCTTTTGTATATTTAATTTGTAATTTTAGTTGTGAATATGTTGGTTACTTCTTGTGTGAGTTTTTTTTTGGAATTACCCAAAATTACTTATAATAAAGTTGTTTTGAAGGTTGTCATTTGTCCTTCTTGACACCGAACAAATTTTGTACTTCCTTTCTTATTAAAAAGAAGATTTTGGTGTACCATGTTCTGTTTTTGTTTGTAGATGCAATTGTATTATTATGAAATTCTAAACTAATACTTCAAATGTAATAGGCTGGCGAAAGAAGTTGTCAAATCTGTGAAGAAGCGACTGCAACACAAAAACCCACGGGTTCAATTTCTTGCATTAACAGTATGATTTCTTCATTCCTTTGCTAAACGAATTGCATTAGGCATAAGAGGACACCTACTCATTACTTCATGATAGCTGCATGTTCTCTCCAGCAAAGAGCCTTATGTTTTGAATGTTATTATTTTTTTATGATATTTTTTATCTTTTATGGACCCACTGCAGCTTCTAGAAACGATGATTAAGAATTGTGGTGATTTTATTCACTTCCAAGTTTTTGAGAGGGATATTCTGCAGGAAATGGTTAAAATTGTTAAGAAAAAGGTAATCTTTTTTTTTCTTTTTTTCTTTTTGCTAGTTCTGTAAATGTTATGAAATTGTGGTTTTTTATGTTCTGTAAAATTCCATGTTTTGAGCTGATATATTTTGAACATTTCTTTTTTTTTTGTTGGACAATATAGCTTTTTGCAGCACAGAGGTAATAACACAGCTTAATATCTGGTAATGTCATGTTTGCCATATAACTGAAGTGCAGTATCACACTTTACAAATTAAGAATGCTATCATATCAGGTAAAAATAGTAGCCATTATTCTCATCATTGGCCTTGTCCAAATTATTTGAGGTTGGCTTTATGAATCTTTATTCTCTAATTATGCTTATTGTATGCTATATGGTGATAATTCTAGAAGACTTTTGTGATCATCACAGGATTGCTATAGGTGTTTACTTTCTTATCATTTCACGATAGTTTTGTTTACTTGTTTTATTGATGCATTTTATACTTTCCAATATATGTGCCAATTTCACTTATGTTTACCTTTTATTATCTTATCTCACTAGGTGTTATACTATCTAGTTGTTATCTTATTCAAAGTGAAATGCAAAGAGATTCTGAGGATGGATATCCTTGAATATTCCTCTTTTTGGGCTTGTTTTTCTCGTTAATGCCACAAGTTAAATGTGATTTCTATAGTTAGGGTATCCTGCAAAAGTCTAGAGCATATTCTAGGGTGTGGCTGATCCTGCCTTACCACCTTATGATGACAGACAAGAAGGGGGTGAAGTACTTAGAGATTGCGAAGATGGAGATTAAGAAGGTTCACACAAAAGTGCTAGAAATATGAAAGGGACAAGACCTTGTTTGGGGTTGTAACCTTAGGGTTTGAAAATGCTGGGTGACTTTGCTTGGGAATGAGGTAAAATATATCAGATCGAAAGCTGATTGTTGCACTGGAATTGGTGACGCATCCAAATGCTAGAGTTCCTGGCTCGCACGTTGGAGCAGGCATGATATTTAAAAATAAAAAAAAAAATAAAAAAAAAACTTGTGGGAAATACACCAATAACAAGTGTACTATGAAAAGGCATGGGACAAAAAGAACTTCTAGCCAAATAGAAGGAGATCGGGCCATAAACGTTCTGTTGGAATGGATATTGCAACTTAACTTATAGAGATAAAGGGAGAAAACAAGACTTGTGCCAACAAGAAGGGAAGTTGACGAGCATGAGGGAGGAGAGTTTGGAGTGAAATATCCTTGAAAGTATTGAAGTGTTCGGTATATTGCAAGGTGCCTGGATAGCCAAGAGTTAGAGCTTCATGCGCTTAAAAGTTAAGGGTTATATAATGTGCCAAAAATGAGGCGTCCTCCTCTTTTGAGCTGGCAGGTCTGTATGGAGAGTTAAACTAGAAGAGATCACCAAGTCTCGATTGTCGTGCATTTAGAATTGGTAGCGTTGATTTTCACAATTCAACATAATTATTTTATTGATATAAAATTGGGTATAAATACACCTTATATAAATTCTATATTAAAAAATACCAAAAAAAGAAAATAACAGGAAAGAAAAGTTATAACACATATATCTCTAATTAATCAATTCCTAATAATTACTTGGAGATAATGAAACAACATCAAATAGGAAAGAAAATAAATCCAATCTATGGGAATAAATCAAAAATAGGAAAGGAAATAAATATAATCTTCATAATTTCTAAAATAAATAAATTATTTCTGAATATAATTTCTAATACTCCCCAACAAGTTGAAACATGATTGATAACCAAGTTCAACTTTGATTGAAAAACATCAAACAACGGGCGAGAAAGAAACTTTGTGAGGTAGAACTTGAAGTCTTCAACCCTAAGAGCATTTAGGGATACTTCTTGTTGATTACGGTTGTTTTTTACTACAATTTATGCAGTGTCTGTAGGTAAACGAAAGACTTCTACAGGTAATGTTGCAGAAAAGTTAACAGGGAAGTAAACAATCTACATGAAAAATTGACTTTTGGCTGACAGCGGTTCTCTTTTACTATAGTTTTTATAGTGTTTCTAGGTAGGCGGAAGACTTTTACAGGTAATGCTGATGGAAAGTTTACAGGGAAGTAGACAACTAACAGGAAAAACTGTAGGGTATAGTATACACAAAAAAAAGGAAAAAGCGTTGGAGGAGGGTCTGATACAGGAAAGTTTTCGGAGGAGTGGCTGATGTAAGAAAAAACTCAGAGGAGGGCCGGCTATAGGAGAAAGCTCCGTAGGAGGGTCTGCTGTAAGAGAAAGCTCTGGAGGAGGGCCTGCTGCAGGAGAAAGCTCTGGAGGAGGGCTTGCTACAGCAGAAAGCTCCAGAGGAGAGATTGTTGTAGGAGAAAACTCTAGAGGAGGGGTCTGCTGCAGGAAAAACTCTTGAGGAGGGCTTGCTACAGGAAAAAACTCCGGAGGAGGGCCGGCTGTAGGAGAAAGCTCCGTAGGAGGGTCTGCTGTAAGAGAAAGCTCCGGAGGAGGGTCTGCTGCAGGAGAAAGCTCCGGAGGAGGGCTTGCTACAGGAGAAAGCTCCAGAGGATAGCTTGTTGTAGGAGAAAACTCTAGAGGAGGGGTCTGCTGCAGGAAAAACTCTTGAGGAGGGCTTGCTACAGGAAAAAACTTCGGAGGAGGGTTTATAAGTCGGTTGCTGGGATTCCATGCCTAAGAAGATTCAGAACTTCGCGAAGAGCGCGTTAAAAATCTTCACAGTCAATTTCGAGACATAAAATAGAAACCAGACAAAATGACAGTATTTGTAGAGCAAGGCGAAACACATTAAGACGCATAAAAGAAGCCATAAGAGAAGCCCCAGCGTGGTCTCATGTGGCACGACCTGAGACTGGACAAATCGTCGAATGTTTTCTAAGGGAAGCTCTGTACCGAGGATGGTGGAAGAGGAGTCGACACTTGAGCTAGTGATCTAGTTGCTATCGCCGTCGTCGGTGAACAAAGAACATCTGCCCTTAAGCAGTCATGTATTTCAGCTCGCAATGAGCAATAACTTTTGTTGTACCCCAAAGCATTTGATGGGCACGACATTTGTCTCCTAAAACTTATTGTGATTTTTTGCAGGGTTTTCAACATTAGTGGAAAGACCTGCAACCTGTAGGGAGAGAACCTACTGCCGCTGTTGCTGTTGCTGTTGGATAGGAGAGTTTCAATGAAAAAGTTTTCAGGAAGAATCCGTTGGAAAGGGATCTGCCACTGAATTTTCTGTTGCTCAACTGAAGAGTTCCAGTGAAGAACTTGCATGCAGAAAGAATCCCGTAGGGAGTTTTCTCTGCAACTTATGCTTCTTATAGAGCTCCTTCACTAAAGGAGCAATTCTCCTAAGTTGACATCTTGGAAGCCGGGGAAACAAATGATGTTCTCCCTAGAACTGTAGTCCCCCATGAAACCAGTCCATCCATGGCAAACAGGCAATGTTATGCGTATCCCATCTTTTGCTTACCAAACTAGTCGTTGCCTTTTGGATTTCCGATATAGTCAGCGGAGGAGAAATGATTTAGATAAAACCAATCATGTTGAATCTCACTTATAACGAAGCTGACAATCACCAACATGTGTTTCTCCCCAATTTGGGAGAAGAGAAACTAGAAAAGAGTATCTTGTTCAAAACACTATTATGCCAACAATCTCCTAAAAGCTGGAAGGCACCTTCTTCGTCGAAAGAACAAGAAACATAGAATGGGAAAAGAGTCCGCTGCAAAGTCTACATAAAGGATTGCTGGCGGTTGAAACCGGCGGCTGAAATCTGCAAGGAAGGTGACCGCTGACTGAAATCTATAGGGAAGGAGTCCGCCGGCTGAAATCTGCAGGAAAGGAAGGAGACCGCCAACTGAAAAAAATGCAGGGAAAGAAGGAAGTTTCTAGCTTCTAGGGTTTGCAGGGAGAGAGTTTGGATGACTAGAATCTGCAGGAGGGAATCCCGATTGCTGGAAAGGTTGTAGGAGGGAGCTTCGTTGATGGGAAAGGCTGCAAAAGGGAATTCCAATGGCGAGGCCTACAGGAGAGAGTTTCCGATGGGAAAACTGAAAAGAGGATGCGGAGGAAGGGCCTGCAGCATAGCAGAAATTGTCGGATGCAGGGAATCGGAAGTTTCCAGCTGTAGGAGACTTTAGGGTTTGTTTGAAGGTTCTAATACAATGTCGCTTTCAGAATTCTACAGAATTTTTTTATTGATATGAAAAAGGGGTGTAAATACGCCTTACATAAATTCTAGAATAGGAAAAACAATAAAGAAAATAATAGGAAATGAAAGATATAACACCTATATCTTCAATTAATCTATTTATAATAATTACTTGGAGATAAATGAAACAATATAAAATAGCAAAGGAAATAAATCTAATTCATGAGACTAAATCTAAAATATAAAAAGAAATAAATCCAATCCAAAGAAATAAATTTAATCTTCATAACTTCTAACAGGAATAAATTATTTCTTAATATAATTTTTAATAGTTAGAAATGACAAGGTGATCGAGAGAGTTTTTAGATCTCATTGCACATTGTATGGAAATAGAAATGAGCTATGGAGAGAAATTTCAGTAGTAGGATGAGAACCGAGGAATTAAAGTCATGGATCGATGTAACAAAGAGGCAATGATAATGCAGATAACAATTGTGTTGATGAGCTGGACGCTAAAAAGATTGATACGATAAAATTTAGTCCTATCATCTGTTGAGATGTGCTTGAAAGGATTATGATGTCGACACCTATATGCAAGAATTTGACTTTTTAGTGGAGAACTTGACGGGTTTAATGGCTGGCGGGGAGTTTATAAATGTTAATGGGTTGAAGGATAATATAGTGTGACATGTTAGTGTCATTGTGTCAAAAGGCTTATTGATAGCTGCTAACAAGTTGCCATGTGACATGCTGACTATTTTGACAGTGCCAACATGTAAAGTACGTGCCAACTAGTCATGGGATAACAAGACAAGTCTGGAATCATTGAAAAGAGAAGACTTGTGTTCTGGAACATCAAACAAATCTAGATCATTGGAACTACTTGGAATGGATTAATCTTACTGTAAATAGCTTTGAGAAAGAGGTCAATAACACGTTAACAAAAAGTTTCCATCACCTCATCCACCCTCATCCCTTTATTCTATGTGCTCTTGGGACTTGCATCCATTGAGGTGGCTGCCTAAATAGCTACCAATTTGCATTTTTTTCTTTTTGATTTTGCTTTTATATCTATGAAAAGGCGTTCATGTAAAACTGAAACTGGGAAGGAGAATATTCCATTAATTGGAATGGTAGGATCATTATAATTTCTTTTTGCATTATTATTCTCAATCGACATTAGGAATTGGTTAATGACGATTTTCTAGCTAAGGAACTTGTTGTGGCAGACAAATTGCTTCCCCAATTCAAGGAATGGTTTCTGTACTTGCACACAGGCTTTCAAACCTTGAGCTTTGTGTTGATTTGTTTAGACAGGATTTGTGTATATGTTGAAGTGTATGTCTTTTTAATTTTTGTTTTTGTGACATATGTGATATTAAGTTGATCATGGTTTTGTTTACTAAAATAACCCTTCTAATTGTCAACTTAAGTCAGTTAACCCCTATTTTTCAGTGCTTTAGGCACAACAATATATGCGACACACGGCAATACACATTCATATATGCTCTGTATTTCTCACGCATTCTTGCACACATAGATTGACACATATGTAGGTACACACAAGAACGTACTTTTAAATAATCCTATAGATTGGTAGGAATGGTTTTTTTTAGGGAAATTTACATGCATACTTTACAATTCATATGTATATGCGTATCTAACACTTAAACTTTTATATTTACATTTATAACTCTTTGGTGTCATAACCTATGCATGAAAATGTGTATTTCTCGTTTAAAAAGTAAGCAAAAGTGGTATTTTTGATGTGAAGTTAAAGATTTGAGTGTAATGCATGTTAATATGAAATTTTAGGTGTTAAATAAGTAAATACATAAGAATTGTGTGATATGTATGTAAATGCCGCTTTTGATAATTTGTTTTATAGGTATCGTACTTTTTTTTTTTGTTAACTATTAATATCTGTTTATATATTTCTGTAGACTGATATGGAAGTGAGAGATAAAATTTTAGTATTGCTGGATTCCTGGCAAGAGGCTTTTGGCGGTTCTGGAGGAAAGTATCCACAGTACTTCTGGGCTTATACTGATCTAAAGGTACTATTTGTATTCCTAGCTTGTGGTTTCTTCTACCATGAGGCAAAGTTTAGCTTTCAGCTGAAACTTGGCTAAATCTGACCCATCATCATCATCATTTAGCTTTATCCCAACGATTTTTTGTCCAATATGGCCTCTGGTAAAAGTTCTGAGTTTATGCATGTAAAAAAATATACTAAACAAATATGCTTTTCAAAAAATAACAAAATAAAAATAACAATAAAAGAGAAAATTAATCCTTAACAAGCTCTTATCTCATGAGGTAATTTTTTCGCAGAGATCTGGTGTTGAATTTCCACATCACCCTAGCGATGCTACTTTGCTCTTCACTTCACCTACGCATCAAGCTGCCATTGCTAGAACTCCTTATATCGGGCATGGTGTGCCTAGTGATTTGCCAATGAGGCTTGATCAAGCAATGGCATCGGAAATTGCTAATTTGAGGTGGCCTTCTCTTCCGCTCTCTAAATGGCCTTGTGATAAACATTTGCATGCATGCCACCCAATTCCTATGTATTTACTTATTTTTAATGTTGAAGTTTTATTTTTTACATTTATGACAATCATATATTTCATATCACATAAAAAATACTTTCATTTTAACTTTTTTTAAAAAAAATGAAATACACCTTTTTATGGTGTCAAAATTGAAGTTTAGGTATTAGAATACATAATAATAGATTGGTATTTATGTAAATCTTCCTTCATTTTATTGAGATTTTCTTAGGCTTGGTTGCAATGATGTTTTTATGCACATCTTCTCCTGCTAACTGGATGAAAGTTTTGTTTTGCAATGTTCAGTTTATCGGACTTGGATAGAATCAGGAGTGTCATGGAGCTGTTAAATGATATGTTAAAAGCTGTGAATCCACATGATCGCGAGGTATGCCTAGTTGTCATAAGATTAAAATGTCAAAATAGTCCTCTGACTATTTACATGGTGTCATTTTAGCCCCAGCTTCTATAAAAGTGTCAAATTAGTCATCAAACTCTTCTAATATAAGCTAAAATAATTTTCCCTTGGGACGATTCAAATTCTTTTAATATAGGCTAAAATAATTCTCCCTCGGGACCATTTTAGCCCCCATTAAAAATAACTGGAGACTAAATTGAAATCTTTCTGTCATAATGTGCTTAGTGTTTGAAATATCATGAGTACTATCTTTGTTTTGCCATTAAAATATAAGCTGCACTTAGCTAATTTTCTAGAAACTCATTATATTAACGTTTTTCTAGGCTGTTGAGGATGAAATTATCAAAGAGCTTGTTGGCCAATGTCGCTCCAACCAGAAAAAGATTTTGCAATTGATTGAGTCAACTGGGTTAGTTCTAAAGCAATCATATTGTTATCGGTCATTTCCAGTCAAAGCTTCACTTGATTTTAAGCCATTGTTTTTATTAGTCCGCAGGAAAACTTGTTTGCTTTTTTTTTTTCTTGGGAGATTTACATACATACCATTCAATTCTTATGTATTTACATATCTCGCACCCAAACATTGATATTCACCCTTATGCTTTCGTGTCATGAACTTATGCATGAAAATACATAAGAATTGTTGATGTGGTATTAAAAATTTGAGTGGTATGCATATAAATGTGAATATTTAAGTGATATGTAAATACATAAGAATGTTATGTTATGTATGTAAATGCTCTTTGTTTCTTTCTTCAATCCATGAAGCAAGTTCGGACATTTTGTGAAACTAATACTTCTGTTATTTCTGTAACCTTGCTTATGTTGTAACCCCTGCAGCGACGAGGAGATCCTAGCAGAAGGGCTTGCATTAAATGATACTTTACAAACCCTGCTTGCAAAACACGATTCGATAGCGTCTGGTTCTCCATTTCCAGAAGAATCATCTGAATTCATTCCTGTGTCGAGCCCTCCCATCGCATCTGCAACCATTGCAGCCAACAGTTTTGAAGAGGACGAAGAAGAAGATGATGAATTCACTCAGTTAGCTCGCAGGTTTCGAATCTCGCATTATCTCCCTATCAATGCCATAACTCCCTAACATTCAAATCCTTCATTTTTGTCACTCTGCAGAAATTTGAAAAGTAAGTCAACTTCTACTGAAATCAATGCAACGACGGCCGGTAAACAGAGTTCAGACGAAGCTTCGTCCTCCACGGGAAGCCACTCATTAGCTTTACCTGATCCTCCGCCGCCTATTAAAACCTCTGCAAAGGATCAAAACATCATCGATCTCTTGCGCATGACATTGTCTTTAAACTCATCACCATCTCATACACCAATCACTCCACATGCTCCATCTCCCACTTTTCAACCAAATGGATCTGCAGATCCTTTTGCCACAAATGTTCATGGGAACCCACAGAGCCCCCAAACTCACCCCATGCCTTCTAATAGTTATGCTGCTGGCTGGGCGGCGGCGCCCCCATCATCTTTGCCTCAATCTCAACCTTCTTCGTCTCCGCCGCAGCCTCAGTTTCTCTTTCGACCGGAACAACAACCACAGTATAGCAATTACCCGCCCCCTCCATGGGAGGATGTGCCGAGCACAAATCCCAATCCATTCGCACAGTCGACTTATATGATGGAGTATAACTCGGTTGGAATGAATGCCGGCAAACCTCCGGTCGTCGCCGGTGAAGCTCGGCCAAACTCGAATCACAGACCAACAGTGCCTGGAGGTTCTCATAAGCCATTTGTACCTTCCTACAGACTATTTGAGGAACTGGTTGATTCTAGTAATTCCCCTGGAGCTCCGAAGCACAGCAGTACCTCAGGCCAAGGTATGGGCTATAGTGGGAAATAAAGCCGTTTGATTTGATTGTAAAATTTTTTAGATTAAATAAATAAACATTTTATATGACTTGAAATTGAATGATAAAGGGTTATTTGATATCTCGCATGGATAAAAAAAATATGGGTTATGAAATGCTGATTTATTATTATTTTTTTTATTTTTTTTGCTTGGGGTTAATATTATTATTTTGAAAAAGATTTTGTGGGTGTTTGCTAAATATATACTTGATATTGGTTTTTTCGTAAAAGGGGCTTTTACTTACATGCCACCTACTTCGTATTTTTTTACAATTATGACATAAAATTTATTTGTTACATTTATACCGGCCAAATCTTTTATATCACATAAAAAATATCGGTCATTTTGACTTTTAAAAAGGGTAATGTGTGGTGGCATGTGTAAAAATTGTAAGTTAGGTGTTGGATTTGTAAATACATAGAGTGGCATGTATGTAAAACTTATATTTATATCTTTTGACTTATCTATGAAAATGTGTATTTTACTTTTTAGAAGTTACTGATAGTGGTTGTACATTCTAAAGTGGCTTTCTTAAGCTACCAAGGAAACACACAAGTAAATGGGCCTTCTAAGCCCATTAGATCGGGCTTTAGCGTTCGTTTGGGGCAGCTTGTTTCTTTTCAAGTTAAGCTGCTTATCCTGAAACGCGGCCCGCGGGCCGGCCTCAGAGGTCGACCCGCGGCCTGCGTTAAGCATAAAAACCCAAATGCAATTTCGGATAAGCTGACGAAGGTCACGAACCAAATGGTACGGCGGCTTTTTGAAAACGCCGCCCGCACTTATAAGCTGTCCCAAACAGACCTTTAATCAATATTACTTGAACGACAAAAGGAAAGAGACTATAATCCATCATTATTTATGCTCATTTATGAGCTTTCCCATGATGATATTTTTGGAAAAACAAATCTCGGATAAGCTTCGTACGATATCACTTAAAATTTAGCTTTGTTTTATTTCTTTTTCTATTTTGTAACGCTATGATGGTAAGGACACCTTACGAAACATATAAATAAAAGGGTTTTTATTCGCTCTAGGGGCAAGAGAAAAGAGCGGGGCATTAGGATTAACGCACACAAGCTAGAACTCTATCCCTTTTCGCCTTCTCTGCTCATCTTACAAGGTATCTCTTAGATTGTCTATGAACTATATGGGATCTTCTGTCCTAAAAAGATTCAACATCCTAAAATGTGCAGTAAGTGTGAAATCCATACTTTAATTCAACAAGGAGATTTTTGGCTTGAAGGAGAACATAGAGAAGCGGCAGATTGCACCAGAGAGTGTGTTACAACAGATGAATGAGTCAAGAGAACAGGTGAACGTGATGATAGAATAAAGTAGAAGGACAAGGACCAACTCTAGTGATAATCCTAGAATCCACGTGATATCATTTTGATGAATAATATGAAGGTTGAGAATCTTGAAGACATCGGCCGTCAAGAGAAGGTATCGAGGGCATGGCCAAGGCGAGCTTTGACACCTATGATAGAAGAAGATGATGATGATGAATTTTATGTCCGGTAAGAGGAGAACTCAGAATCATCGCGTGATGAAGAAAAAAAGAGGGAGAAGGAGAAGATGAATGCTATCATAGAACACATTCTCGAGAGATTGTTGATGTTGTAGCACCCAAAAAGTTGAATATCTCTTTCTTGAATTCTTATAAAAGGAAAGCAGATACCATCGATAATGTTGCTTCCTTTGAATAGATAGTATGATTATTATGAATAGATGACACCCTTAAATATCATTTATTCCTCATGGCCCTAAAGTAATCGGCTTTGTGTTGGTTCAATAACTTGTTGATAGGAGTTGCGACCTTTGGCGAATTCAAACGAATGTTCACGGCTAAGTTTGTCATTGCTCGCAAATCATAAAGGAGTACTTGAGCTTTGTTGACGAATCAACAAACACCTTTTGAAGGCTCAAGAAGTTTTATTACTCGATTCTGGCGATTGATGCTGGACGTAGAGATATCAAGCTTGTCATAGCTCACGCTATGCTGTCTCAGGACCTTTGAATCAATATATATGCCTGGCTTGCAAAAACAAAAAAAAAAATTAGCAGAACTTTTGGAGCTAGTTAATAACCCTATTTTGGTTGAAGAAAGTAGGGGTGTAAATGAACCAAACATGAGCTAGCTCAAGCTAAGCTCACGTTCGACTGGTTAAAAAATATCACTGTTCGTGTTCGATTCGTTTATATTTTGAGCACAAAAATTGTGTTCGTGTTCGAATCGTTTGCTTAGCGAGCCAAACACAATCATTTTGACAACCCTAATCTCACAATCTTAGAATGTTAAGGGTTGGTGCAAGATTTAAATCTTATTGTTTATATTAAAACATTAAACATAATTTAATATTTTTTATTCTATTTTTTTAATTAATAGTTTTAATTGATTATAAAACTTTGTAGCTTTAGTCAATTAATTTTTTCAAAATACTACTCATGTATTCTGAGCCAAAATGAGTATATCAAGCACAAAAAGTGTTCGTATTCGACTCATTAACTTAACGAGCGAATCAAACACTAGCTTCTTAACAAGCCGAACGAGCTGTTCACGAACAAAGAACCATTTTAACAGCACTAGAAGAAAGCAATGTTTTGTCAAGGCCTTCCAGAATTAGGGAGTCGAAAGATCAATCCAAGAAAAGACCTTTTCGCTTGTATACATCAAGCTTGCCTGTCGAGCTCACCTGCATGTTTCAAGCTTCATTGTCTGGTTCATTTATTGATCCTTCAAGATATTCGAATGGCAGAAGGAAATGTATTCTAATACATCACTTTCTATGCCCATTTTTGAGTCGTCTAACACAGTTTAATACTCTATCATCCTAACCCTGTTTTGGAGAGATTGGATGCAGAACTTGATAAATGGTGTGGCCATTTCAGATGCAGAGTTGGAGGAAATCATGAAGGCTTGGAACATATGGGAACAAAATCTTTCAAAATGAAAAATGAAATGTTCAAATGATGCAAAATTGTGTGTAAATGAGCACACTTTTTGAATTGTCTGCCATATTGAAAACTTATTTGACAGATTCCAAGCACTAATCATCGGGTTATTTGCACAAGGTATGGGGCTGTTTTTTTTTTCCTTAGTTTTTTGTTACTATTTTTTTAATTTAGCTTTAGTTTTTACACCGTTGGAGATGTCATACGATGCAAAATCAAAAATATCAAACAAACAACGAATAAATTGTAATAGAGAGGTGTTAATATTCAAATAAGGGTTGATTTTACGAATGCCAGTAGGACCCACACAACCAACAATCAAGTACAACAGAAGAGGAATCAAAGGAGGCTTTGGGGGGAAGTTTGAAAGGGATCTTGGACAATATTTTTGAAGGTAAATTATATAGGGTTTGTTTTGGTGCAACTTTTATTTTCTCTTGGTGTTCCCAGTGACATTCAGGATTTTTGGAGAAACGATATACCTCTCGAATAGTAAATCAATGTTGAGCCCTCTTTTGAGTTTTCCCTCATCTCTATTGCAATTTATTCTATACTTGCTCCCTCTTTTTGGTTCTAGGTCGTATCAAGATGCTTGTGATACTACTCAGCCAATGTGCAATTTTTTGTATGTTTATTGATATTTTTTGCACTGAAATTTGAAAATAATGTTTGCAAAGAAACGATTAATAGTTTACAACATCAAAGAAAGTTGAAACAATGAACAATAAATGCCATTCTATTGCTTCATTCCCACACTTACATTTGCTTAGAACTTAAATGACATTAATTAGAAGTCTAAATCTCAGTAATGGTGATATTCTATTCTTATCATATTAATCACTCATGCCATGTGAGGTCATGTGGCATGTGACATGACATTTTTTCTAAATTAATAAATGAGGATTTTATTTCACAATCCTAAATCCTGAAAAAATATTCCGTCTAGACGTCCGCACGTTTGGAGCCAACCACCAGACGTCACGCCGCCCGCCAATGAGATGTATGACAACGCAGTGTATAATCTAAATCTTTCATATCACTTAAAAAACTTAACTATTTTAACTTAAAAAAAAATGAAAAGAGACTTTACTTTTCATGCATGGATAAGATAGAATATGTATATGAATAGAAGTTTAAGTGTTAGGTATACAAATACATAGGAATTAAGGGTATGTATGTAAATCTTCCTAATATTTATTCAACCATAAAAATGTCAATCATTAATATATGTTAGTGGATAGGATCAGAGGGGCCAAATTGTTATTTTATTTGGCAAGTGTTGCCACAGTTGACACCACAAATGTGTCATTCATGGTAAATAATAATTGCACACATATCCTTGAACTTTTTATTATTTATAAACATAACACTCCTATACTTATTTACTAAAGTTCTCTTAAATATCATAATTCATAATAAATTTCAACAATTTTTTTGTTCATTTATAATAAGAGGGATGCTTGGAACATTTATTTTATTTGGTGTGGTGCGTTTTGAAATCGCACCCAAGATCGTTTGGACAAACTGCGTTTTGACAGCTTTTTAAAAAGATGTGTTTTCAAATCACTGAAATCAGCATTTTCATATCATTTCTAACAAGGTGCGTTTGCAACTTTCTAGCTGCAGTCTGACTTTTCTATAAAAAAAAAAAAATTGTAATAGCCACCACAACTTTTTAAACAGCAAATTATTTTTCAGCAGTTTATCAATTTATTGATAAGTTGCAGCTGCTTCAAACAGATATACGATTTGGCTAATAATTAATTAAGAGTAATGATAAATTTGGATACTTAATGATTATTATAATAGCCAATGAGTGATTATTACGTTGATACCACCTGATATTTATGTATTTACATATCTAAGCCCCTAAATTTCAACTTGTCATATATGACGCGCTATGTATGCATGAAAAGATATGGTTGAAGTGATATAAAAAATGAGTGGCATAAACGTAATTACTATTTATAAATCAAACACCCTCTTTCATTCAATTTTCAAGGTTTCACTCAATTATCACAATGGACCATGATAATCTAGTTCAAAAATTATATAGGTGCTTGATTTGTAAATATCAATGTTTAGAGGTCTCTGTACGTAATTATCCCAAATTTAGGTGTTAGATATCTACGTACGTAGGAATTAGGTGGTATGTATGTAAATGGCCCTATGTATTTATTGAGAGAGAGAGAGAGAGAGAGAGAGAGAGAGAATCATCCTCGCCATACCTCTTTAAAAAGAGCTGCCACCACCCATCTAAAAAGCAGAACATCTTCTCCATCGCCTTTGCTTTTAATTAAATTAACCCACTGCTCTCTCCCTCCTCTTTCTCTCTCTATCTCTACCTCTTTCTCTCTCTATCTCTATCTCTCTCTCAAACAAATTAGGTGAGAATTCCATGGATGTGGAATAGGATCGGAGGGTTCACACTCACTGTCCATTTCAAAACCACTGAAATGAACACAAAATAAATGCAAACGGGCCATCGCACCGGTAATGCCATAGACGGATGAGCCCATCGGACGGTCAAAAACTGAATGGGCCCACCATTGTTTTAATCCCAATTTTCTGGTCGCCCTCCATTAATTTTTTGGAAATGAGTTTTGTCTTGACTCTGGCCCATGACCATGAATGTCTCCGGCCCATTTGTTGAATTGGGTTTCATAATAATATTGCTGATTTAATTAGCATTTTTATAAGTACATATTAGCTTTAATATAATGTAAGAGATGTCTCTATCACTAACTATTGTAGAGCAATGATCAAAATATTTTTTTTTAACAATGTATGTTTTTTGTTCATTTTTATTTTTTAAATAGAAATGAACAAGTAAGAAGACCACATTCTCTATACCTATGTTTAAAGCAAATATATTAATTCTCTCTCTCTCTCTCTCTCTCTCTCTCTCTC
>NW_018164668.1:1918824-1928419 GCF_001263595.1 Phalaenopsis equestris
TATATATATAATATTTATTGAGAAGGTAATTATGGCGAAACCCTTGCCCTAAGACCATTGGGGTCTAAATTATTCAAGTGGAATAGACAACAGATGAGGCTCCTGATCTTAATCAAACATAGGTACAACATAATTTCATTAGAGGTTTAGAAGATAAAGGTTAAATCTCCTCGAATGATTTACAGGATAAGGTTTTATATGGTGCATTTCAAACCTTAAAATATTTCTTATAGGTAATAATTGATGATGGTATTACATAATTTGATGATTAAATTAAGACTGCATGAAGCTAAATTTGAGCTGAGTCGATTCACTTGCCTAAACCTAAGCTGGCTCTAGCTACTATTAGTAGTTTGGTAGAGGTGGCCAATATTCATTTATTCTTGATTGGAGCCTCCATGATATTAACATACTATTTTAATCTGAATCAATTTCTCTCTTCGAAACGATAATTTTGAGATGAATAGATCACAAAATAGTTTAGCGTTAAAAGAATAGTACTACCACAAAAGATTAATTCTTTTAGAATGTATCAAACAATTTAACATATCTCATCATGCATGGAGGTTAATAGTATGTTGCTTGCATCAAAGTGAGTGGATCTATGTTCCATTAATACCAATGTTGATATATGCTACGAAGCCTCTATTACTATATATCTTCCATGACTTTAGAAATTGCCTGTCATGTGAAGAAAAGGTGAGATACCAAAGCCTCAAAAATAAACCTAACCCGAGTCAATTGATGATCAATTAAAAATATATTAATTTTTTTTTTTCAAAGTGACATGGGGACCAAACATAGTCTATTTAATTTAAGTTACCAAAATTTTCTTGTGAGTGCAAGCCGATATAGTTAATTACATCTTAAATCATCTTCTCCCTACTTATATATTTTCTTTTGGATCTCACAAGGTACCGATCAAAAGAATCTATGGATCACACACAAATACAATTTAAGCTCTCCATAATATATGGAGGAGGAGTTGAGCTTGATGTATAGCTCATTGGTTGCAAACAAAGTGAAGAACACTAATGTATGGGGTTCGAGCGCCAGCCTCACCCCAAGAGAGAGGGAGAGAGAGATTCCAAGAAACATCCAACAGCATTAATTACAGCAGAAGAACTCCACTCCATAATCTCAAACCTAACCTACCACACAAAGCAATGGAGACAAAACCCTAAAAACTCACATCACATCATGGTTCATGGATCAAAAGGCTCCAAATTTTAGTTTTTTTTTTACTGCACATAACGAAGCTTAATTGAAGACGAAAGTATGAAAAGCCTGTAATTATCATTCGATAACACGGCGCAATATCACTACAAATACATAAAAGATCCAACTTTCTTCTTCCACATGAAGATCCAACCACTTAGTTAAACATTATAATTAAAACCTCTAAACAGAACAGAGCACAAAAGAATCAAAGTGGAGAAAACCATCACAAACCAAATCCAAGCACCTCACGCAGCTGGGCGATGACATGATCCGCTCCCTACAATCGAAAGCAGAGCTTTTTTCATCCCAATCATGGAGTAGCATCCCCGCCGCTCGCCGATGCAGAGCGTCGAGGTGGGTGACAGGCCTTCTTCCTGCTCCTCTTCATCAACCCTGGAGTTGGATGAGAAAGACGAGATGGTGCTTGAGGATGAACGAGCTCTCCGGTGAGATCCTGAAGAGGAGGAAGCTGACGCCAGCGGCGGCGGCGGGGCGTGGGGCTTCCTGAGCCTCGGGAGCATGGCTTGGAATAAGCTCTGCTTGTGGGATTTGATAAAGTTTGCTTTTTTATTGGAGGAGAAGTAGTAGGAAGGAGGAGGGGTGAGAGGGGGGAGTGAGGAGTCGGCCATGGCGTGTTTCGGTGTGCCTGGTTGGGATTCCCAGAGGAAGGGAACGGAGCCGGCGGCGACGCCATAGTAGACGCGGAAGGAGGGATTTGAGGCGGAGGTTTCTTTAGAGAGGACTCGAGAGTAGAATTTTTCGTTCTGGATAAGTTGCAGACGGGCGACGGTGGGAGACATCTCTGCAACTGAATCAGAGAGAGGATGATGGAGGAGGACAGGGGGAGTGGTTGGGTATTCAGGGGGTATTAAGGCATGAGTGCTACAAAGGTATATGAGACAAATAAATGGTGTGGGGATGTAAATAAAAAATGTATGCTATGTATTTAGTAATATTGAAAGTAATTTAATGTAATTTTTCTTTACTTGGATTATTTATATGTTGCTCTTATGTAAATTATATTTGAAGATTTTGACATTAATTTTGATCATATTATAATGTGTATATGCTGACTTTTTTTTTGAATTTTTTAATGTTATAGTTGTATTTATCCTCATAGAAGGTTTGATATGCATTAAGAAAACTTGCATTTAGATCACACAATTCTCATGTATTTACTTTATTTAGCATCTAATGTTTGATATCTACTTTTATGAAGTTTAAGTCAAATTAAAGGGATTTTTACATATGGATCATCTAGAACATTTCTCATTACTTATCATGGTCCCAAAACAACGTATTTATGTCCTGGGACTTTGGTACGCCTCTGTGTTTTTGTTTAGGGTCAAAAGGGTTAGAAGAGAAAAGACAGTCTATCTCAACCTACTTTCGTCGGGTAACCTCCCTCTTCCATGCATGGTGTCGAGCAACCTCTCTCTTCCATGCCCATTGTCGAGCAACCTCGCTATTCCGTGCCTATAGCCGAGTAACCTTCCTCTTCATCGTCTGGTGTCGAGATCTCAGCCGAACAACCTCCCTTGTTCGCCTCAAGCAGCGAAGCTACATGGTGCCAGTAACCTTCCACTTTAATTTTAGTCTTTTTAGTAGTTTTTATGCTCAACTTTGTCAAAAGTATGACTATTTGAACTTAATTTAGGCACTATTCAACAACAAGCCTACTAATAAGCAACATTATTGAGCAGCTTGTTAGATAACTAAATAAACTTTATCAAACCAATCAATGTATACCCTCTGAGCTTAAAAATAAATTTCTATATAAATGAACTACTAAATAAACAATTATTTTAACAAACACAAATTAGTAGTTCATATTTATAAGAAAATCAATCCAATATAACTATTAAATGATAATAATAATAATAAGAGTCTCGCTTAATCATATATTACTTGCATAAATTTAAAACCATGCATCACATGAGCATATCACTAAGTTTTAATATAGCAAAAAATAAACCTATTTGCGAAATTTCAATGACATTATTCAAGATCAGAAGGAAATCAAACACAAAATCGTTCAAGCACGTTCTTTCATCAATCAAGTATTTAAAAAAAGTATTCAAATCTATTCTATCAGTTAATCAAATGGTCTTGAACGAGTCATAACCAGGTCGAAACACGCGTAATCTTTTGAGCGGATCAGTTGGTTTGTAACCCTAATCTAAACTCTACTTCTCTTTTGTTTTCTTGCATCTCAATCTTCATTCCTTTGACTAGTAATATCTTTAACAATCTTTTATTGCCTACTTTGGATCCAAGAAATAGGGATTTGGACAAAGCCACATGCACCACTATGTGTTTGCTATGGGATTATATATTATAAAGGCAGGCTTGAAAGAAGAGGAGGGGTGATGCTTCAAATGGAGAGAAGTTCAGTTTAATTATTTAGGCAGCGAGGCTCTTGCATGGCCTGAAGATCCCATCGCCGTCGACTCATTGCCGGCGGTGAGGTAGGAAACAGTTGAGCCTTACGAGCAATACTGATTTGGCGTGTTAAGGCATATACATATAGACCACCTGAAACTTGCCTTTCATAAATCAACTATTCTCTTTCAATCATTTTTCAAATTCTCACTCAATTATCAAAATTAATGGTAAAACTGCAATTCATATTTTCCATTTTTATCAATTTCCTAATAGTTTGATTGTAGCATTTGTAAATATATTAGTTTGACAGTTCAAAAAACTCATCTTGGGTTCTTAATTTATAAATAACAATATTTTAGGTGTATCTTTGCCTCTAAAGCATTGTAAATGCATTTATTTGATTTGCTAATTATTTTATGTTAAAACTTAAAAAAAAATTAAGGATGAGACATTTAATGGACCATTTAAGTAGATACTAACCAATGCTCATGTATTTACAAATTTTGTTGTGTGCTAGAAGATTCGCGATGGTAAAGCATAAATATATCGTCTTAGTCTTGCACTAGAATTTAACACATTTAGATGAAAGAAACCAATCACTAAAGACGCCAGAAGTTTTTGTGCAAAAAACTTGAAAATAGAAGAAAATCATAAGGTCTGGCTTAGTTGAAGAGATCCACAAGAAATTGGTGATTACAGTTATAACCCATTATCCCGCAAGCGAGAAAGGGTTACACAGTCTATTTAGTTACAACTTTAGTGCGTGGATTAGCTTGTCGTAACAAGTAGGCAGAGGTCGATGGTGATCGATGGTGGCCGACTAGTGGTGTTCGACGACAGGTTGCGACTGGTGGTCGGCGGTGGTCGACAACGAGATGATGTTGGACTTCGGTCATTCTCTAAGCTTTAGTCTTCTTCGGGCTTCAACCTCTCTCCCTAAGGCTTCAAACTTCTTCCCCATTCAAGAGTATAGTAGGGCTCTATTTATAGAAACTTAGTTGCAATTAATGAATGAATATGAATCATTTTGATTGGACTTCCCATAGAGATTCCCTATATCAAACAGTGTTTGATGGACATTTGAGTGTTTTAATGACGTCAGAATTCGACATTTCTTTAATCTTTTAAATATATCATATATGCTTCCAACAGTGGCTTAATGACTTGATCTAAGCTTGATTTGGTTCAGATTGAACCAATTTGGGTACCATTGGGCTCGTCTCTTTGAGCCGATCAGTTTAACTATAAGTTTGTTGAAATCAGAGTACTAGGTAATTTTTAATAGAGTTTGAAGGTTTATTGATCAAAAGATCTTTTTAAGACCCGTGTCATGCCTCGAGATTTATGCCAGATAATGAAAATTTGTTAATAACGTATCAGCTTTCTCTTTATTTTCGAGCAAGATTAACTTCGTCGTGAAAGTATTAAAATATGGAGCACCAAAGTTTTGAATGCCATACCTGTGACTATATAAATTTTGGTGATAGATTGTAAATACATAAGAGTTATGTGTGTGTATGTGCGCGCGCGTGTAATATAATATTTGATTTTTATATTTATACCACAAACCTTTTCATATCACATAAAAAATATCTCTAATTTGAAAAACATATTTTCATGCATAACTAAATTGACATACATGCAAAAATTAAAATTTAGGTGATAGATATGCAAATACATAAGAATTGAGTGCCATTCATCATAAGAACCTCCTAAATTTACAAATTTTAAATTATATCCTAAAAATGATTATAAATGTCTTTAAAAAAAAATTAAAGGAGGAGATGAATTCATTAAACGTATGAACTTGATTTTTTAATACCACTTTTTTAAAACTTTTTTGCGATTAGAACCTCCTCACATAAAATATTGTCTTCAAAAAATATTGCTCTCATGACAGCACCATCTTGAAAAATATTTAATAAAATACTTGTAGTACCCATATTAAATCTAAATTAACATATGAATCAATAAATATATTTTTTTTTGAAAGATTTACATACATGCCCCCGCTCAATTGTTATTTTTTTACATACCTAATTCCTATAAAAATTATTTTGTCAGGACTCCTAACACAGAGAATCATTCAGAGTCCAATGAAATCACGCCACGTGGTGGTGACACAAAAAATAAATAAAAAATCTGTCTGATAACACAAGAGAATATTCCTCTCATGTTATTCATGTGTTATTGTGTGTTGTTCAAGTATTATTTGTGTGTTATTTCGATATATAACACTGGAAATATTCTCAGAACACAATAACATTTGAATAACATATAATAACACCTGAATACAGAATAACATGGGGGACTATTCCCGTGTTACCGAGCTGATTTTTATTTTTTTCTGTCACCGTCACGTGGCGTGATTTCATTGGACTCCGAATGATTCTCTACGTTATGACTTCAAATGCTTTTTATTATTATTATTATTATTATTATTGGTGTATTATGAAGGTTTTTTAGGAATATGAACATAAATTGATGATTTTTTCTTGATTAACATTTCATGTACTTACTAGATTACCTCCATCACCCTTACATCGGGCATCAATGACTGTAAATGCTCGCGAGTAAGACAACACTAGGAAACAAGGACTTTTGACACCATTTTTATAGGCTTCAGGAGCGCTCATAAACACCTGCCAATTTTCTTGAAGCGCTTCTAAAAACATTGCAACTACGTTGTTGTTGTTGTTGTTGTTTAATGTTGCCAAAATAATTACGGCCTTGGAGGAAGGAATTGGAAATTAGAGGGAAAAAGAAGATCTAGGTCCAACCCGGCGGAAATAATCTGCTACGACGACGTCTATGAGCGTTGTCATATACTTACATATAGCGGCAAGTGCGGGGGCATTTTTGAAAACGCCGCGGTACCATTTGGATCACGTGTTTTGTCCGCTTATCTGAAAATGCGGTTTCATTTTTATACTAAACATAGGTCGCGGGCCGACCCCCACGGTCGACCCACGGGCCATATTTCAAGATAAACTGTTTATCGTAAAACACATAAGCTGCCCCAAACGTCAACACATATAAAAACGCTGCTAGTTCGGGCTGGAAGTACCTCTTATCATCACTTGCACTTAATTATTAGATGTTTTTTTTTAAATTGAAGGAAAGTTATCAATACCAATTTGCACTTCATACCCTAATAATTATAAGAAAAAAGGGAATGTTTACATGCACACTCCTCAATTCTTTTGTATTTACATCTCTAGCACATAGAATTTAATTTTTACATAAAGGCCCCTTCATCTATGCATGTTGATTGATGTTATTAATATTTCTTGACCGGTTGGCCTATGTCACATTTGCCCCACATAAATTCCTTAATTATGATATCTCTTTAAAGAAATTTGAACTCTTGGGAAAGAACATATTGATTTTGATTTGATTATAAATAGAAATATTTACATAAATACCCACTCAATTCCCATGTACTTTCATATTTAACATGTAAACTTACACTTGCGTATAAGCTACCTTAGCCACTATGTTAAGAAATTAGGGCGAAGAAAAACAAGAATCGACACAAATCCAGAAGAACACAAAAAAATTTAACGAGGTCGGCAAAATGCCTACGTTCTCGGGAGCAGAGCGACGACTTTCCTTCAATCTTAGAAAAAGAGTACAAAATCCTTAGGGTTACAATAAAACCTATTTATATAGCATTGTAGTACAAAATGTAATCAGAAAATTATTCTTGTACTGTAATGCAGGGAGTTGCCCCCACACCCCCAATATAACGAAACTCTCCTGATTTGGACAGATTATTATGCTTCGCTCCGCTTCATTCCAGCATTTGTCCCTTATATGGTATATGAGTCATACCTAACACATTCATTAAAAATGGGCATTTCATCTTTTAAGTATTTGCATAAATACCCACTCAATGAGTAATCATTTGCATAAATTACACACATTGTGATTTTTTATCGCATTTCTTTTTAAACAATTTACATTTTTAAAAAAATTATTTTCGTATGTGACATCATTTTGCATGTATTTTACTAGCTTAGTTGATGACTTGATGCGCACAAAGATAGGGATAGAGAATATCAAAGATAATTACATATAAATCACCGGAAATATTAATATTTACGAATTAATCATCTACTAATTAATATGCCTTAAATATTCATAAATATATAAGTATTATTTGGTATATATGTAATTTCCCATTTATTTTATTGAGTTATAAACTTCCAAATTGTGCCATAAATTTGTAATAAACAAAATGTAAAGTCAAGACAATCAAACAACCCAAGAAGAAGTGATGTGACAAAGGTGGGTCTATCATAAAACAACCCGACACTCTGACCGACCGGCTTACGCTCGTTCGAGTTCATCCGAATCGACTTAATGATGCACACTCATATGACCTCATGTGCTAGAGGGTACACGTCAACTCGATCCATAAAAATTTCCTCGACACGAATTAAGGATAGACAAAGACCTAACTCATCCGCTTAAACAAATTAATCAACCGAGTGTTTAAATTTGTAAATATCAATGTTCCGAATGGTCTCTATGTAATTTTCCTTTTTTTTAATGAGTTAACATAAATATTTTTAATTTAAAATTTTTTTTTTTTTGATATGTTTAAATTATGCAAATGGCATTATAATAAAAGAGCAAAGTAGTGACGCATTTTAAGCATTTATTTTGCTTAAATATTCAAAAAGTCAATAATTTTTTTTTAGGGGCGCTTTTGTAAGATTGACGTAGAGATAAGTGCTAAGGTACTTTAAATTATAGAATAAGAAAAGGATAAAAAAAAATATTTACATACATACCACTTTAATCTTATCTATTAGCATATCGAACCCCCCACAAATATGCAACTTTATATATGCATGAACATATATATTTCATATTTAAAAATTAAAATAATGATATTTTTATGTGATTTATAATTAAATAATATTTTATTTCTAAAATAAATAATAATTTTTAGGGGATTACATATACATAAATATGTAAGTGTAAAAGGCCCATAGTAATAATTATTATTAAGACCCTTTTACCCTCTAATGATAAGCTATTTGCAACAAATTATATTTTACAAATAAATAACTGAATTTTAAAATAAAATATTATATTTTACTAATAAATATAAAAAATGTAGATTTCCATCACTAAAAATGAATTAATAGTTTATTTGTTGTAAATATTAAATATATTAACTATTTGTCGGCACTATTTTTGGTGTGGGGTTTGCCCGTAAGAAGCTGTCGGCCATCGGAATTGAAATCCCGTTGCCCGCTTCGGAAGGACGTTTTAAAAAATTTAGTTTTGAAAAAGATGAAGTCAAACTGACCCCATAATTTTCATAGTTTAGATGAAAGAGCGCTTTATCTCAAATCATGTATCTATCCCGAAGGATGAACGCAAGAATTGAGAGTGAGGCTCGATCAAATAAACTAAAGAAAGTTATGACATCCGTTTGGTCTGCGAAACCAATGTATTGGCCGACAAGTTCCCCTATTTAATATAAGGAATTAAATAGGGTTTATATTGTGCTGGGTTCGGGAAAAGCTTCCTATAAGGGCAAGCCCCTATAGTTAATTACATCTTAGATAACTGAAGTTACCTAAGAATACTCTCGATAGAAATCAAGGAAAAATTATCTTCAAGGAATTCAAATGGTAAGGACATCTCAAAGATATCAGACTAAGAAGTGTGAAGGGGGATTGGTTCAAATTTGGAACATTTTATTTTAGAGTCCAAAGGAGGAAATACTAGAGGATGCCACAGATCCGAAGGAGAACTTCGGTGACTTGTTATTTGGCTTCAATTTAGGAGAAATCACTTAAATGTTTCATCCTGCAATTTTTTATTTATTAGGATTTATATTTGTGTGAAACAATCAGCACAAATAACCTTTGAAAATGTGAGGATTTAAGTCATGACAAATGACTACCTCGGAGTCCTAAGACGGGTTTAGGGCTTATATTGTACAACAGGATTGTACAAATGCCTAAAA
>NW_018164668.1:1928767-1929378 GCF_001263595.1 Phalaenopsis equestris
TACCTCCTCCGAGGAGTTCTCGATTTTCCAATAGAGACATATTAATTTAGTTGAAGTTGGATTTTGTATGATGTTTGTGATTTAATTTTGAGTTGTTTTATATTTTGAAATGTTGTGGTGATGATTTATGCAATTTTATATTTTCTATGCAGGTATATAAATACAAGCATGAATAAAAGCGCGGTAAGAAAGTACAAGAAAGACTATAAAATGCGGTAAACTGTAAAAGTGTACCTGGTGAGTCTTTTCGTTCCACCACCTGCAACTCAAAATGCATGTCAGAGCATTTGTGTATATAGAGCTGGAAAAGTAAAGTTTTGGAAACCTTCCTAACTCTATGTTGCATTTTGGTGGTCCTTAAATTTTAAAGATAATATTATTAAGTAAGACATATTAAGTTTAATGGATCCCTAAGGTATTTATCAGGTTAAAAGTAGGGAATAGGTCCATGCAACCTTCTTAATGTCTGGTAAAAGGCTTTGGGTTCATTTAAACTTTATTATGTTACTTAATAATTCATCCTGAATATCCTGATGCTCAGTGAATATTGATGTCTTGATTATCCCTAAGAATAAGGTAAATATCATTTGTCTTTTTAATTTGAAAATTAT